>NC_057810.1:513622985-513922985 GCF_018294505.1 Triticum aestivum
GGACCGGCGGTGGGGAGTGGTTTCGGGGAGGGCGGGCCGGACGCGGGCGGCGGGGGCTGGCGGTTCGGTCGGTGGTGGCTGGCGGCTCAGGGTGGGGTGGGGTGGAGTTTGATGATAAACTGGAGGCCCTTGATTTTGTATCCAACGGCTGGAAAATCTAATGACCAGAGATGAAAAAGTCAGTCGACTGACGTGTAGCCTCACCCCGCATGTACACATGCACGCAGGCAAGACACGCACACATGTAGGCATGCAACACTGACACGTACACATTACGTACACGCGCACGCATGCTGGTGCAACACTGACGCGTACACATGCACTCACGAACACACGCACGTACGCACCCATGCATGCAACACTAAAACGCACCCATGCACGCATGCAACACTCGCATGCCTGCATGCACACAGCAGATGACGCAAGACACACGCTCAACCTATATGTGCATGCACCCTTTGTTTAGGACATGGATTGTTACAGGTATTAATCAATCTTATCTGTCATAAGCAGAACATTGATGTTTGCAGCGGTCTTTATGAATCACAACGTATCGAACGGGCTATCAACATAGTAGGCTTAACTACATGAAAAATATGACGTCGCACTCAATGAACAATCATCGGTTTATGAAATGCCCGCTTCTGACCGCCCTAGCCCACCAAAGGTTCCTCTGCTGTGCGCTGCCTGCGTTGGGTCACTGACATGCAGGCCATGCACCCAAAGAGCCCACACGTCAGTGGAAGAACGGCGCGGTGTCCTAGGTCAGAGTCGAGGGCGCCACTCGCGGCATGCCCAACTGAACACGCCTCCGTGCCGCATTCAAACGCCTCCATGAAACCCACCCGTGTGGAAGCCAAGAAACCCACTCTGGACACACGTCCGTTCATGACTGGGCCGGCGTTAAACGCAACGCCGGCCGAGCTCCTCCCGTCCGCCGTCTATTTAATCTCCTATTTAAACGAGGCCAAACACCGGCCAAGAATCGCACACCTCCGCCGCTCCCCTATCTCCTCCACCATTTTGTCCACTCTTACAATGGCTTATGAAGAGTAGTTATTCCGCATCCAAGCCGACTGGGTAGCCCGCCAGATACGAGCTATGCAGCTCGCTGATCCACCTCCCTCCCCTCGCCCGACGGAGCCAGTTGCCGCCCCAAGCCGGCACGCGGTTCAGCAACTCGCCGCTCTAGGCCAGCTCGACGAGGAGCAGCGCACGGCGTTGTTGCTGCCGTCCACGCCGCCGCCTCATACCGCGTCTCCCGTTTCTGTGGCCGAGACTCCCATGCCGGCGGCCGCGCCATGCAAGCAGCTACAGAAGCCGGGTGCACGGAGAGCGATGAGTCGGTGGCCAGCGCCTCCGCGTCCGCCACCATCATCGAGGAGAAGTAGAACACGGGAGGCTACCGCCGCTTGGGTCCCATGAAGGCCACCGCGGAGGCGACGCCGGCGTACACAGCAGGTGCCTTGCCGGATCCTTTTGTTGCGAGGACCTTCGTCGACCCCGCATGGGCTCCACGGAAGAGGGGAATGTTAGGATGAACTCGAGACGGTGCCGGCTATGGCGAAGTAGAGGCCGGTGATGAACTGGAACCGGTGCTGGCCACCATCATCTTAGGCACCAGCCAATGATATCAGTTGGGCAGTGGGGAAGCGAGTCGTCCTTTGCGCTGAAGCATATACCTCCGGGGCTCCCGGCAGTCCGGTGATCATGCTGTCGGACATGAGGAACACAAATCTATCGGCGGGCGACCATTTACGCCAGGTATTATATACCTGTGCTGTCCAGAACTAGAACCGCATAGTTCATTTGAATGTAACGAAATCCGTCATGTTTGTGTGAAAATCAGGTATTTTATATGATTTTCGTTGTTGTTTATATGAAATATCAGTTTGTCTAGGTGTTTGCGTGAATTTCGTCCGGTTGGTTGAGTTGCTGTCATAATGTGTGCGGCTACGGTTGGATGGCGTAATTTGTGGGTCGCCGGTCGGTCTGCGGGCGGCTCGGGCGGCGTTGTGGGACAAAAAAAAACAGCTCGTGCGAGCTCGTCTCCAACATGCGCGCTGGAGGATGCATGACAGCATGAGCACACGAGCCATTCCTCGTTCATCGGTGGCAAAGGCACCGGTGGACAAAAGGGTCGCCAATATTTTGGCTACCCCGGGAAAGATCCAAACAACCCCTCCCAACAGATTCAAATCCCTCGTTCGCCGTGGAATTTTGCCATGTGTTGTTTTCATGGACTAGCAAGATGCCCGTGCATTGCATGGAACATCAAGATGCATTTTTTTACAAACTCCCGCATGCATGCAAGGGATAATTAATGTCCTCCTTTGCTAGTACCACGAGGAAAACACCATTAATATTGCATCAATTAGTGTTAGTGGCCTTGTATATCTGCAAATTGTAATTTTGATAGTGGCCCCTTGTATATAAAAATGGAGGGAGAAATATGAGAGATAAGGCGAGGAGGAGTGGGGCGTGGTGGTGACTGGTGGTCGGACTGGGTGGAGGCATGGGGATGGACGACGCATTATGTCTAGGTTTGTATCTCTCTCTCACACCCACGTAGGTGGGGGATGTGCACGAAGAGAAGAGGTGCACGCATGGCGCACATACTCCCGTCTCTTTCCCAACCACACCCGCGCGGGTACACGGTGGAGCTCATTTCTGTACGAAAAAGTCAGCCCACGAGGTAATTTGGGACGTGTACTGGTTGTCCACTTGGTGTAGGGAGGATCGTCTACCACGGGTGAACAAACAAATTGCGACTTGACGCGTTATGTTAAATTAAAAAAAGAGGCAAACCATGTGGGGCCTACCTTAGAGGCAAGGCTCTATACACTGGAGTACTTTTGATGTGTCCCGTCAGCTCGCAGAACGAGGAGAAGCTTGCTTAGTACGCCGTCTCCCCCGCCCACGGGCGCGGTGGCTCGTAGGATGAGGTGAAGCTTACTACTACTGTACGCCCGCTCCCTCGCCCACGCGCGCGGTGGCTCGCAGCACGAGGAGAAAATTTGACTACTCCCTCCGTTTACTCCTCGTCCCTACTACGTACTTTGGTTAGTGCTCCCTCCATTTACTTATACGAGGCCACTATAAAAAAATACATTTTGCATCTATACAAGGTCACAAATAGTAATCGAGACAAAAGTTACTACCCCCTCCTTTCCAGTTTATGGCTCAATTTAGAAATCTCTCCAACCAAGGTAGACGATGAGTGGTCGAATTAATTTCGTAGTTTGCACAAGTATAGTAGCTCGTTTTTCTCAAGAAGTTATGTTTACCGAGGCATTAATTAGAACGAATGCATGAATGACCACTAAATTTCCATGAACTTGTACATGCATTGGTTAGTTTCCTCTTGACACTGCTTGCGTCGGGTGATCTAACGCACCTCGAAATCCAACATGTAATGGTACTACTACTAGTATAGTAGAATTTAGACTTATCAAACGGAAAAACGAATGTTTTTAGATGAGCCCTATAAACCCTAGTGGGTACATACTCCGTAAAAACAGATTTTTCCAAAACTAAGTCGCTCCCTTTCATGAATTCTGTAGTATACTCCTCCGTCGACGCTCCCTTTCATGAATTCTGTACTTCCTGTCGCCGACATGTGGGACATATAGCAACCGGGTCGATGTGTCAAGCATCAAATAACAGTGCAGAACAGCAGGGGGGACGCACCCCACTCGTACCGGCCCAGTAGTAGTAATGAGTAATGAGACGTCAAATCACAATGCCGCACCTTCCCAAACGGACGAAGCAACCATTATTTCACACTTCGGTTCGCCATCATCTCAAACCACGTACTAGTATTGCTTCTGCCTCAAGAGGGACACGCGCATCGCCTTGGTACATCATGACACCTGGGACCGCATGACAGGCCATGCTCCCCCGCCGATCGCTCGGTAAAATCACCTCATTTTTACTATACTTCCTCCGTATCGGTTTACTACATGGCATGCACGTCGTTCTAGGTTGAGAATTTAACTGGCTATATATGTGATGAACAGTATTCTAGCCTTTTAAAAAATGTATACTTTTGTATAGTAGTACTATCGATGGATTGCGCCATGGAGCAAAAATTGAAATTTAAAAAAAGGTGGTACATATAGAGAGCGCTCGTCGCCAAATTATGCATATAGTACTATTAAAAAAGCTAGTACATGCTTAATTGGGGTGCTAAATTCTATTAAAGAAATATTAGTAGTATGTACATACTGAAGAGTTAAAGTAACGAGAAGAAACATAACATAGTCCTGCTGGGGGCTCAGCACAACACACCCCTCAAATTAAACTAAGCACACCTGAAATTAAACTATGCAACTAATCCGGTAGAAACTGCATTAGAAGTTTAGAACCACCACAAGCAACGACACTGCCACCTTACTCGGAGTCCTCGTCCACGTCCTCGACTTCGTCCTTGTCCCTCTTCCGCTTGGCCGATACTTCTTTGCTTGAACCGCCAACTTGGCTGTTGCTCTTCATCCAACCCTTGTAGATATTGAAACAAAGGTAGCCATCCATTGCAGCGTACTGGATGTGGTCTATATCTATTACATTCCGCTGCCATGCATGACGATGAAATGTGTAATGAGGTTTCTCCAGTTTACAGTACGAAGGATGAACCATGGCTCCTGCCAGGGTCAGCATTGAAGGCTGACGAGAGGGCACCAGCCGATTCTTCTGGAGGTCGAAGGGGTTGCCTACAACGAGGCCTATCCGACCCAGGACTTCTTTGTCGTTCTTAAAGTCTACAGTAACGAATTTCACTGTTTTGTCCTTGAGGATGTTCTTAAAACACTAGCACTCAACATCGGCATGGCATTTGTGGTAGACCAAGAAAACGTTATGTATGCAAACCTGGATCACGACGGGCTTCTTCCTCTCTTCGTCCTTTAGATCCTTCTCTCGTCCTAGGACTGTGGTGTACTCAACATCTAGCCCAGCGACCCACTCATCATCTGAGTTTTCGAACATGCGTCTAAAGCAAGAAAGGCATCCTTTCACCATCCCGGAAGAACGGGTGTAGATGACGTCAAACTCATCGCCGGTGATGGTTCTAACCTTGTAATCACCGCCGATCGGGGAGATTTGGGACACCATAGATTTGGGAGGAGGGTTAGGATTAGTGGAACTGCCGTAATATGAATGGACGGGACAACTAGGAGCGAACCGCCATAGTATTAAAGGACGTGCGGGGATGAGTAGGAGAGAACTGCCAGCGTGCGAACGGCAAGGTAGTGGCTTTCCATTCTCCCATGATACGGGCTTCCGAGAGCCCTTGGATCTGAGATCGAACGGTTGCATGGCGTGATTCTAGACCTATGGGTGAATATCCTATCCTGGAGGGTTACTCTGCAAATTTTCAGCAACTTAGCATGCGACCGTTTGATCTCAGATCCAAGGGCTGCCAGCAGCCCGTATCATGGTCTTGCCTACCACGACCGTCGCGTCGCTCGCGCGGTCGCGCCCTTGGAGATTTAACACGGTGTGTTAGGCTATCTGATGTTGGCATGTCATACATAGTCATCACTTAGTCACTCATAGTACAACAAGGTTGGCTATAAGTGTATTTTTTACTCCTCTCTATCTCTTTCTTCGTACTCCCTCCGTCCCATAATATAAGAACGTTCTTGACACTAGTGTAGTGCCAAAAATGTTCTTATATTATGGGTTACAGGGAGTACTAGTATTTATTGCATTTGCCAAGGAGTGACCTCTTCCAATGAAATGGTGTTGCTAAGTTTGCTTCATTTAATTAGCAATAGACTCAAAATTGTCTTTTCACGTAGGTACACACGCTTAGCACTGTTTCTTCCTTGGGTCACCAAACTAATCTGTCTCTTCTTGATTAACTTGCCACATCATACTTTATCCCTATGTGGCAAGCTTAAGCACCTGTAGGAGCAAGTAAGTACAATAGTGCGCTTTACATGGCATTTTTGCATATGTGGAGGAAAGAGAGGCAAGGAAAAAGTGGAGAAGTGGGCTCTCAGCCTAGTCATAGTGGGAGTAACTTAGCTAGTAACATAGCGCACTCCAAGAAATTTTTGCTTATGTGGCAAGTATTTAATGTGAGGTGGTAACATAATATGTTACTGTAACATAGCGCGTCCCAAGACAAGATGAGTCTACAGCTAATAAATGAAGCCATCTATGACACTACTATCATGTTACTTTGCATTATGAAGGTAGTAACTTAGATTAGTGTCATGCATATGACACTAGTCTAATTACTCCCCACTATGACCAGCCTCATGCAAGAGCCAGCCTCTACTACATGGTGGAGCATTGGGAGAGGCACCTGTATGGAGGTGGTCAGGAATCGGGAGACTCACGCCGGTCGTAGCGCCGCAGTTAAAATGATAATGGCAAGTCAAATCACGGGGCCCCACCTGTCCAGCAGTAACTCGCTGTCACATCACACAGTCCTATGTTTGCAGCAGCCTACTCCCTCGTCTTCTCGCGTCTCTGTCGAACTGGCTAGGTGGAACTGCCCCGCCTACCACGCAGGAAAAGCCCCGCCCTCGACTTTTAAATACTACTACTCCCTCCGTCTAGGTGAGTAGGTCATCTTACGAAAACCAAATAATCCCAAAATACTAAGGCGTGGTGCATTAACTTCTACCTCGTTTCTTGTTTCTTCACATATCAACCAATAAGAATCCAATGGTATACTTTTTGTGACATAGTAACTCATATTTAGTTAGTCAAATGGATGACCTAGAACTACGTGCAGGCCCTATAAACTGAGACGCCTACAAATAAAAAACCGAGACGGAGAGGGTAGTTCAGCACGTATCTTTTTAGATCAATATAGTCGGGATTCACCAAGGAGAAAAACCAAGTGGTAGGCTGCTCCTGTCGTGTTGGCGTAGCAACTCAAGCAGGGTCAGTCCACACACGAAATGGTGACACACTTAACAGGACCCCTTTGGTAGACATGTGGCTCATCCACCGTCTTGTTCCACGTGCGATGCAAGCAGCGGTTGGAATTGGAGGCACCCCGGTCGTAGCGCCGCAGTAGTAGAAAATGAGCAATGAGGGGTCAAATCACAAAGCCCCACCTTTCCCGCATTAAGCTGGACGGACGAAGCAACCATCATTTCACTCTAGGGCGCAAGAGCATAAAGAAAAGAGAAAACAATGATGCGTGCGACATCTACCGAGGGCACCCTAGGGTAGGGGTCTCCACTACAGATCCTTTTTTTGAAAGCGCCTCCACTACAAATCGGCTTCTCCCTCGTCCTCTTGAAGAAAACCGATGATGAGTGCGGCAGTAGGGTTTGTAGGAGTACTACAGCGTGCGGGGCCACGTCGTAGTAAACGGGTTCGAGTCGACGCCTTAAATATGTGTGGGCCTCTTGGTTTTACGGGAACGAGGCAGCATTTTGGGTTCGGGGACCAGTGGAGATATAGTACGTACAAAAAATATTGGACGTAGGTTTGACCGAAAGGCAATGATGCATGGGCCCTGCATTTTGATATACCCGGGGCCGCGTGAAATTTGCTACTCTACTCAAAACTAGTAAGGTACACATGTATTGAACGCATGAGATTTCGAAAGCAAATTATGAATAAATACACACTATAGCATGTATGTAGATGTTCGTTTATGCATGATGTAGATGTTCGTTTAGTTCTTATAGTTCATCTCATTCAAAATCAATTAGTTTTATAAAAATGTTAAGATTCATGGGGTTGTGCATTGTAAATCATAAAGTAAAAAACAAATAATGACAATTCATTTAGAAAAAAATAATCAATAATGATACAGAAGATTCTAGAACAAAGGAGAAGTGCTTGTGTTGTGAGGTTTGTGCATTATGCTTAAGTTCAACCATGGAGCCTTCTAAATTGTACATGTGGCAGATCTGGTGGAATGCTGATGATATCCAACAACCGGTAGTGCTCGGATTTGCCCATCTCTGCACTGTCGGGTTAGCTTCATCCAACAACCATCTTTCAAAGTTATTGGCACACTATATAGTTCTTGTGCCATAGTTGCATGTTTTGGAAAAAAAGCTACTAGTGGGTTGTACTATCTATTTAGGAATAGAAGATGTATACATGGAAGATGTATACATGTATCTCAATTCCTATGAGGAGGGATTAGAAAAAGAGATGTAATTTGGTTCATATCATAGGAACTTTTCTATTGAATATACGCTAATGTTTATTTTCCTTTGAAATTAAGGGAGTATAGGAATCCATTCATATGAACCAAGTGGCTCTAAAGCTATAGAAATGATATCATGTTTATTTCCTTTGAAATGTGGAGTATATGAATCCATTCCTATGAACCAATTGGCTCTAAAGGAAAAAATCCTATAAAAATCATATCATATAGAGTTCCTATGATATTCCTCGACACTAAAGGATGGTTGAAATTGCTGCGGGTGATACGATGGTCTTTCTTTGTAGACTCCTCACCCATCTTTATAGTTACCTCTCGAAGATGAATGAAATGATATATACAGGGTATTCTACATGTGCAATTTGGTACACGAAAACTCGGTAAAAGTTTGCGAGGTTCGGATTTTCAATAAAACTATATGCACTGCAATTCGGAACGGAGGGAGCATACGGCAGTTGCTAACACTCACGTGGAAGATTTGTGTGTAGGAGGAGTGGCTGTTCTGTTAAATGACATGGCAAAACTGACACTGTCGGATGCCGATCTAACGGTTCTTACGGCGTTCGTCAGGAAAAGGCTTGTGGCGAACGTTTGTCGGATAATGATTTACGGACACATGCATTGCATTGATACGTGCCCCCCTCTCTCTCACGCACACGCACCCTCACGAGTCACGACTCTCCCGAGTCCTCTCACAGACTCGCACGTCACACCCACCGTCTATCTGCAGGTAGACGTCACGCACATATGTGCTCTTCACACCCTACCCTTAGAACTTCTAAAAAACAAAAGACGTCGCACACATTTTATTTTAGCTCACACGTCACACATTTATACTATTACTCTTGCGGCGAACGTTCTTTGGGCATAGTATATTGTACTCTCACGAAGAGAAGCAATGCACACACGCACTAGTTCTCTCACACCCACTCGCGGGTACACGTAGGAGCACATTTTGTTGAAGCTGGTACAACAAAATCACTCCACTATATATAAAAGCAGGAGCCTTAGCGCTTGCTTTACTAGGGTTCCTCTCATTCACTCTCCCATGCTCTCCAGATCTAAGCAAGACATAGGTGGCCAGTGGCCACACTCTCTCTCTCAGCTCACGGCTGGTCACAAATCCGGCCGGACAACCTCGACCGGGGTAGGGTGTAGGTGCATCGTTCACGCTGTCGTCGGCGGCGAGGGAGGAGACCAACGGCTGCCCGCGCGTCCCGATCGGCGGCCGTGCCATTCTCTCTGAGATAACGCCGACTCGGGAGGGCCTCCGACCCCTTCTTCCTCCCTGCGGTATTGTGGCCAAGATGCGGCCTCCCGACGCCGTCTTTGGCACATGCTGACGACCCTCAGGTATATATTCCTTCGAAACCTGCCTTGCTCTACTGCCCCAGCTCTTCCCCCTTCGTGTGGATCCTTTTCTACTTCCGTTCGCTGTTCCAAAGCCACCTAGACTTCTACTATTATTAGAAGTAAAGCTAGTTCATACATTCGACTCAAAGCATTGGTTCAAATAGGGAAGAAAGTGGGAAAGCTGTAGCATGAATCTAGGACTTGGTTCTAAGAGGAAACGGGGGAAAGTAGTAATATCTGTCACTGTTTAAATAACCGTATTTCGTATTTGCGCAAACAGGGATGTCTGTCTCCATATCGTTTCGGGATGTCTGTCTCCGTATCGTTTCTATCCGCGCAATCAAAAGCACACACCCCAGTTTTAGTACAACTGCGCAAAATGAGATGGCTATCCCTCGTTGCAGTCGTCTAACCTCCCGTCTTCAAGGTATCCCTACATTGGTAGTAACTAAGGTAGAATGACCAACGCAATCTAAAAGAAGTTGATTCGTACGTTTTACTTCCTGATTGCAGTGCAGGGACGAGCAAAAACAACTGCATCCTAGTCCGGAATGCACTTTCTACCAGTTCATCCATGGATCGAGGACTAGCTGGCACGACTGCATGGCTTTTTTTTGACATGTGCGCGGACAAGAGGCATTGTGGTCTTCTTATTTCTGCAAATAGCAGTGCTTAAATTTAGTGGAATGCACAAGAATTTCACCTGGTCAGTACACTACATGGTTCAGTTCAGCATTCCAGCTGAGACCACAGTTATAATTGGTTATTCTGGAATGAGAGAACCTAACCCTGGATGGTGGCAACAAGAAAAAACCAGAGTGAACTCCAGTGAATTTAAACCTGCCGGGAGGCCCTTTGCTCAGAGAAGCCTTGCTTGTTTTTTCCTGATTTGTAAACCTTCTCACAACTTTGTCTTTTGCTGTGAACTAGTATATGTTTGTTATGTTCTATGAATCATTGAAATGTATAAAATTGCTTAACTTATGCTTTTCAAGTTTTTTATGAAGCCGAGTTTAATGTGAGTGTTCCACATGAGCGCTGGACTAGCGTGTGAACGTTTGGAATTTATTACATTGTGGCCTCAATTAACTGCATGAACCACTGTAACAAGATACATAGTTACTTATATGTCAGACAACAGATTGTTGATTGTTAGCTGGTTGATAGCCTAGTGTTGAAGTGAGCTGAGCCAGTGTGCCGTGTTTTGCACAACTGCTTACAAGTGGGGTAGCACCAACAGTGTTTACAAGTACTTATGTATACGTCAGTGCACGGTTCTCGAACGAATGCTCTATTTCATCAAAACACACACTGCTCGTATGATAAACCGTGACAACTTATGTCTTACCATGCCATATTCATGAAAAAACTAGTGAGGACGCATCTGTTTTGGCAACAATTACGATGGTTTTCACATGATTCACGGGCACACAAAAGTAGCAGCAGTTCCCATAGACGGATTCAAACAGAGTACTAGCCCCAGAGGGGTCGATAACAAGCAAGGTTCAGATAATTAGACACAATCCAAACTACTATTAAACACTAGCTGGGGCAACTATTTCATTCCTTGATCTAATTTGGGCTAGACACAAGACGGACCTTGCCATGAACATCATTGAGGACGTTCTGCAGCAGCTCAATCATGTGAACCTTCATGAAGACAACCTTGTAGCCTTGCCACTGATAAACTTGTTTGTGGAGGCATGCCACATCATCTTCCTGCGTAAGCTTGACAAGAACGGTATGCCTCACAAACAAAGGAGTAGCTTTGAACTTCTTGTGCTTTAGTACACCCTGGACAACACGCCTGACAACAGTGAGGCTGGAATACAACTCTTCATTGGTATAACCGCAAATGGCTTCCAGGATCCAACAGCCTAAGAACTATGTTTTCCCAGTGCGTATATTCAGGTCGTCCGCCTCATAGCGAGTGACATGTACAACCACACAATCCTTGTCTGCATCAGGGCTCTAATTGAAACAGAAACAAATTCTGAATTACTTTTCAGTATAAGAAACACAAGTTATTTAAACCACTATGTATAGCATGGCATCGAAGCTAATAAAATTTTGCATTATTAATCACCACATACTTCCTTTTCTAAAAAAAATCACCACATACTTAGATGAAAAACCACAATCGAGATCGACAAAGAAGGAAATCACCTTGGGCAGCTCAGCGGGGGGGGGGGGACACATCCTCGAAGGGGGAAAACTGCTCCTGCAGTGCCACGGGGGCTGTAACCTCAAACGGGGCGTTGACCATCTCAGTAGTGGCCGTGAGCGTATCTGGGGTCGGCTCGGTGGTTGCCTCCATCTTCTTGGAGCTCTCTGCCTCGTGGGGATCAGCCTCCCGCGTCTGCTCCAATATCGGCAGATCTTTGCCTGGTTCTCCTTGGTCCATCATGAAACTGACAAATACTAGGAGACCACTGAAAGGAAAACACAATCGCAATGACAATGAAAGAAAAAAGAGAGTCAGGATCGGTTACTGCTTTGCAAAAGTTCTTTTTTTTCTCTGAACAAAAATATACCAACATCACGGATCCGCTTACCTTCCCTTCGTTCGGAGAGAAGAACAGTGGCAGATGTGAGTGTAGACTTTCTTGAAGATGGTGAGGGAGAAGGGGATTCAGCGAAGAGTGAAATGATGGTTGCTTCGTCCGTCAAACTTAGACTGTGGGGAGGTGGGGTTTTGTGATACGATGGCTCGTTACTGCTGCGCTACGACCGGGGTGACTCTCCGCCTGCATACTACCTTCTAATTTGGTGGATGGCATTTGGGCCCGCGCGCTGCATGGCCCGCATGTCGGTGAATAAAAGTATAATGGCATTCAGTAGAGGGAGACGTTTCAATGACCTAGGAGGAGCCAGAAGTGGTAGAGTGTCTCCACTCTACTAGTAGTATAATTGTTTTTCTGGGTAGCTGTAGAGTGTCTCCACTGTACTAGTAGTAATTGTTTCTTTGGGCCCAAGACAAAACAGCCCATCCACACTAGTAAATAGTAAAATCAATTCAAAAGCCCATATATTTACTGAATGAGAGGCGCTACCCACACCCAACACACCACCCCCCAAAAAAACCCTGGGTGCTCTTCTTCCTCCTCGCTCCCACCCACCTCACGTCAGCTCGCTCCACTCGTACCCCCAAATTCCTCACCTCACTCCTACAGAAAACCCAGCTCCCCTTCTTCCTCACTCCTACAGAAAACCCCCAGCTCCCCTTCTTCTTTACTCGCACTACAACTAGGCTCGTCATTCGTTACTCTGCTCAAATCCGTGAGCGCGATGCGACGCCCTCGAGGAAAATGGAGTCAGCTGACCCCAGTGCCAAGAAGATGAGGCTCCCGCCAGCAGCGATGCCTGTTGTAGATCCCGCACTCGGCAGCGCCGGGAGAAGCGGCAAACCCACCCCCACCGGATCCCAGGAACCCATAGAATCTCGGGTGGACCGCATCAGCGATCTCCCGGACGCCGTCCTTGGGGAGATCATCTCGCTTCTCCCCAACAAGGATTGCTGCCGCACCCAAGTCCTCTCAATTCGGTGGCACCCTCTATGGCGCGCCGTGCCCCTTAATCTCTACTGCCACTAGCTATCTCTCTTCAATGATTTTGAAATCCCCAGAGCCATCATCTCCTCCCACCAGGGCTCCATTCAAAGCCTATGCATCCCCTCATGCTACCTGAGCAAGCATACCACGCCCTGCACGGTGGACGCATGGCTAAAATCCCTAGAATTCACAGAACTACAGCTACTTGAGTTCTACTATTCCCCTGGAATCACATACCACATACCGAACGCCATGAACTTGTGCCCTCAGCACCGATGTCCATCTCGCGGTTTTCCTCCTCTCTCCACACCGCCACCTTTGCGCTGTGCTACCTACCAGACAATCTGGTACTAAACCTTCGACTCCCATTTCAAGAAACTTTCACTTGTGCGGGTTCGTATATCGGAGGCCTCATTGCACAACATCATCCACTCCAGTTGCCCTGCGCTGGAGTGCTTGGTGCTTGTTTCCACAGGTAGAATCGATTGTCTCCAAATAAAGTCACCTAACCTTGTAAGAATTGGAATTTCTTTTGACGGAAGGCAGCTCATCATCCAAGATGCCCCTTCACTTCAAAGGTTGATCCTTGATTCTAGTTATTCACCATTGCAAATAACCGTCCTCTCCGCGCCTAAACTGGAGACCTTGGGTGTAATACATGATCTCTGTGCTCATTTCAATATGGTGTTTGCTCCATAGTTCTTCATGTACTTTATATTATCATCTACACTTGTAACCATAAGCTACATTTTGTATTTCTGCGCATAATTTATATATCATATTGGATTACACATTTTGTGCTAATATTATGTTCTATGCTCAATGAAGAGTTTCTCCATGGATGGCCTATCAATGGTGCTGGATTTTGTCAAGATCTTATATATCCAAATGAATAGTTTTGATCTGAACAAGATTATTGGCTTGCTGCAATGCTTTCCATGTCTGGAGAAGTTGTATATAAAGGTGATAATTTCACGCACATTGGAAGCCCGCATATAGTGTACTAGAATTAACCGTTCAACTGTTGCTCTTTCGACACTCTTCTTTTAGACCTTAACTGTTTTCAATCTTCATGTCTATTTAGGCAACAGGACGGGGTAAGAAAGTTATAACCAATCGGTGGATTCGCAAGCATCGGGATTTTCTCACTTCTCATGAGATTCGATTGAAGACAATAACGCTAGAACAATATGTAGACAACCGTGCAAACACAAGATTTGTCACATTCTTCCTGTTGAATGCGAGGTTACTATTGTCCATCAGGCTTAAGTTTATCAGCAGCATGGTTTTGACGGATGGGTATGTCGAAGAGCAAAAAAAGGAGTTTCAGGTGGGCAAAAGAGCTTCTGAACGTGACGGGCTTCTATTTACAACATATTGTGGTCATAATCCAGTAAATTTTACGACCCAGGATGTTCATTCTATGGACCTGACCGATCCATTTGACTGTGACTGCCGAAAACAGTGCTGGAGTTAGATGTTGTTGCCCTTTTCAATCTGTTTTTTTTGTAAACCTGATGAACAATTAACCCTCGTGCTCTTGTACAGTTTGTAAGCTCGAGTTAGATGTTCCTGCCCTTTTCAACTCGGCTGTGACTGTCATATTTTCATTGAAACAAGGCAAATGGCTTGCCATTCGTTTAATTTAGAGTGAAATATTGTAACAAATCCCAACCAAGGGAAATAACATCACTCTCGCCGGCTGCTTGAGCTCACTGTGCATTAGAGAAGCCAAGTGATTAGCCCCTACCAGCACCCACAAACTTATTTCGAACTAGCACATCAAATGGGCTGTAAATTTTCATAGGAAAGGCTGCATGACCATGACAGATTTGGATTCTAACATTTGGGATCCGCGAGGAAATAGCCTATCCAAGGTGGTGTCGACTTACTAGCCAGTCAACAAACGATTCTGCCTACCAGTCGTTGGATTGACATCCAACATTTGTCGTGTATCTTGTATCTGTTGTCTTCTTCTTTCTCCATCCGCCCAAACCAAACCACCCCGTCGGCTCCGCTTGCTCCCACCTCCCATGGCTAGCTGCGCCTCCGCCGCCCTACCATATGTACCCTCCAATGTTGGCCAGTCCCTCCCTCTATCCCCCCACACGTCCTATTATTCTCCGACGACGTCAGCCCCAAAACGCACCCGTGCCCGAACCAGTCAACCCTCATACTCCCCTCCACCTGCGACTGGACCGGCGCATCTTCAATGGCTCCTATTCTTTCCGTCCGAGGCCTCGCCGTCATCCTCCACCTTGCGACCTTGGTTCGCTCGCTGTGCGCGGTGCACCGCCCTCTTGCGTTGTCAACGTCGTCAACAACCGAGAGGAACAAGGAGATGACTGTACGTGGAGAGGATGATAGTAGGGACCCACCAGCGTCATGGAAGTATGCAAGCAAGTGCCTCTATAGTACAAGCCCAAAAATATGGTTCCTCCTAATGGTTGGACATCTAGGGCTCACGCCATTGTCAACATAGTCAATAAACAAGAGAATTACCCTACGAGCGGCTGACACCAGGGACCCAGCAAGTTGCGCAGTTTTTTTTGAGGAACAAGCAGTTGTTATTTATACTAGTTTTAGCGACGGATCAGGGTAACAATGGGGCTGTGCGGGGGCTGTGGCCCGTCTAGCCAGGGTTTTATTTATGTTTACCATATCATAAGCCCAGTTGTGTTTTTTTCTTGTTGAAAATGGCTAGCCCAGTTCTATATTTTTTAAAGAAATACCCAAACAAGGCCTACTTGCTTTATCGGCCCTGCTCGGCTGCAAATCTTTCAAGACGAGGAGAGTTTCATTCGGTTTTCCCAGAAATGGGCTGTACATTTTTAAAACACATCAAACCGGGAATTAGTTTCAATTTTTTTCATTACAAGATCTTAAATTCCATTAATTTTTATGCGTGGGCAATTATTTGGATTTTATATTTATATAAATTATTTTTCAAAATAGTTTGAATGTGAATCGATATTTCTGGATTACAAACAGTTGATCGCACCGAAATATGCAAAATTTCGTATACTTTTTAACCGTGGCCACAATATGGGGTGTAATGCTAACAAAAAGAAGATGGGATCCAAAGAAATTCTTAAGAATTAGCAAATGGGCTGTACATTATTAGAAATAATGGCAGATGGGTTGTATGCTGTTTTCCACAGATTTGAGGCTGACTTGTGCGCCTACTACAGGTTGACGCGTATGCTTTCATAAAAAAAGGTTGACGCACACGCAACGCCCTGCCAACTTAGTCAACACACGAGAGCAGTGACTGTTGGATGTCCATCCAACGGTTGTCGTGCTTCTTCAATATCTGTTCTTCATGCTCCAGCCGCTCAAACAAGCGCCGGCGGGACTGCCTGCTCCCTCCTCCCGCGGTCGGCTATGCTTCCGCGCAGGCCTCACGGCCCCACCGTACTCCCATCGCTGGCCTAGCCATCCCTCTACTCACCCACACATGCTGTTATTCTACGGCGATTGCAGACGAACCAGTAAACCCTCGTACTCCTCCGTGTGCGAAACTACTGCCGGGTATTCCCTGGCTCCGTGTCGTTCCCTTCCTAGGCCTCGCCGTCGTCCACCGCCTTGGTGCTCTCAACGCGGCCTGGTCAACGTGGTCAATGAACGACATCCATCAAAAGTTGACTGTACGTGGAGAGGCTGACAACTAGGTCCACAACCGCACGCAAGGAAATGCCTCCTTATTACGCGCAAAATAATGATTCCTCCAGCTGACAGCTAGGACCCACAGGAAGGGCCTCTATATTTCACGAAAAAAACGTCCCCCCCGCTGACAGGTCGGACCCACCAGCTATATTTTCGCACGCAAGGAAGTGCCTCCTTATTACGCCCAAAAAAATGAATACCCCCTGCTAGCTGGGACCCACCATATTGTTGGGCTGACTTGTGGGCCTACTAAGTTGACGGGGATGGAGGGCTTTGTCAACTTAGTCAATACTCCAGTGACCGTATGATGTCCATCCAACAGCAATAGTGCTTCTTCAACCTCTGGTCTTCTTGCTCCAGCCGCCCAAAGCAGCGCCGGTCGTGCCGCCTGCTCCTGCCTCCCATGGCCGGCTGTGCTACCGCGGAGGCCTCACCGCCCCCGTTCTACTCCCACCACTGGCCTGGCCATCCCTCCACTCACCCACACCCCCTGTTATTCTGCGGCGACTGCAGCCTCACACCGCAGCCGAACCAGTGAACGCTCGTACTCCTCTCCGCATGGGCATCCACTACCGCGTCTTGCCCGGCTCCGTGTCATCCCCTTCCTAGGCCTCGCCGTCGTCCACCGCCGTGGTGCTCTCGGCACGGCGTGGTCAATGTGGTCAACGACCGACTTCCATCGGAAGAGTACTGTACGTGGAGAGGCTGACAGCTGGGTCCACGGCAGCCGCAAGGAAGTGCCTCCTTATTACGCGGAAAATAATTATTTCTCCACCTGACAGCGGGGACCCACCGGACGGGCCACCAGTATTTTGCGAAAAAAATCATTTCCCCCTGACTGCTGGGACCCACCGGACGGGCCACCGTATTTTGCAAAAAAAAAAACGTTCCCCCAGCTGTCAGCTCGGACCCACCGGAAGTGCCTTCTTATTACGCACAAAAAATGAATACTCCCCCGGCTAGCTGGAACCCACCTTGGTGGGAGGCTGACTTGTGGGCCTACTAAGTTGACGGGGACGAAGGGCTTTGTCAACTTAGTCAATATGAATGATTCTAGCTCCAGTGACCGTACGATGTCCATCCAACGGCCGTAGTGCTTCTTCAATCTCTGGTCTTCTTGCTCCAGCCGCCCAAAGCAGCGCCGGTCGTGCCGCATGCTCCTGCCTCCCGTGGCCGGCTGTGCTGCCGCAGAGGCGTCACCGCCTCCTACTATTCCCACCGCTGTCCAGGCCCTGCGGCGACGGCAGCCTCACACCACAGCCAAACCAGTCAACCCTCGTACTCCTCTCCGCGCGGGCTTCCGCTGCCATGTCTTCCCCGGCTCCGGGTCGTCCCCTTCCTAGGCCCCGCCGTCGTCCACCGCCGTGGTGCTCCCCGTGCAGTGTGGTCAACGTGGTCAAGGAACAACTTCCATCGGAAGAGTACTGTACATGGAGAGCTGACAGCTGGGTCCACGACCATAGCCCGGTTTTTTGTGATTTGCCAAGTAAGTTTCTTTGTCAGGCGTGTTGGGCTGCAAATCTTTCAAGACGAGGAGAGCTTTCATTTGGCTGGCCGAGAAAATGGCCCATCAATAATGAGAAATGGGTTGTACATTTTTAAAACACATCAAACCGGCAATTAGTTTCAAATATCTTTTTTTCATTTCAAGATTTTAAATTACATTAATTTTTATGCGTGGAGAATTTGTTGGATTTTATATTGATATGCATTTATTTTTAAAATCAGTTTGAATGTGAGTCGAAATTTTGGGATTAAAAATAGTTCGGACCGCATCAAAATATGCAGAATTTCGTATAATTTTTTAACCGTGGCCACAATATGGGCTGTAATGCTAACAAAAAGAATATGGGCTCCAAAAAAAACCTTAAGAAGTAGCAAATGGGCTATAAATTATTAGAAATAATGGCAGATGGGCTGTATGCTATTTTCCACACATTTGAGGCTTTCCTAAAAAAAGGTTGACGCACAAGCAGTGACTATTGGATGTCCATCCAACGGCCGTTGTGCTTCTTCAATCTCTGCTCTTCCTGCTCCAGCCGCTCAAACAAGCGCCGGCGGGACTGCCTGCTCCCTCCTCCCCGCGGCCGGCTGTGCTGCCGCGCAGGCCTCACCGCCCCACCGTACTCCCATCGCTGGCCTAGCCATCCCTCTACTCACCCACACCTGCTGTTATTCTCCGGCGACGGCATACGAACCAGTAAACCCTTGTACAGTCGTAGTCCCCTCTGCGTGGGAAACAACTGCCGAGTCTTCCCTGCCTCCGTGTCGTCCCCTTCCTAGGCCTCGCCGTCGTCCACCGCCGTGGTGCTCTCGGCGCGGCGTGGTCAATGTGGTCAATGACCAACTTCCATCGGAAGAGTACTGTGCGTGGAGCCACTGACAGTTGGGTCCACGGCCGCAGCAAGGAAGTGCCTCCTTATTACGCGCAAAATAATTATTACTCCACCTGACAGCGGGGACCCACCGGATGGGCCACCATATTTCACAAAAAAAACATTTCCCCCATGACTGCTGGGACCCACCAGCTACACCTTCGCACGCAAGGAAGTGCGTCCAGGCAAAAAAAATACGATTCGCCCCCCTAACTGCTGGGACCCACCAGCTACATCTCCGCACACAAGGAAGTGCGTCCGGGCAAAAGAAATGATTCGCCCCCTGACTGTTGGGACCCACCAGCTACATCTTCGCACACAAGGAAGTGCCTGACAGTCGGGACCCACCTGGTCGAAGCGTACGTAGCGTTGTCATTCTGGTCGCGAACGTGTACGTACATACTGGTCTTTGTAGAGGCGCACACGTGTCGTAGTAGAGGCGCGCACGTGTCGTAGTAGAGGCGCACACGTAGCATGTACACGTACGTACAGCGGCCAGGGAGCAAGAAAGAAAATACAACCACGTACATACATACGGGCAGGGTATCGAACGCCTACTCGCGCATACGTACATGGCTGGGTCGGAACGGAGAAACAACATTGTCGTCGTGTTCATGGGGAGGCAATGGAATGTGTCGTGTTCATGGGAAGGCAACAGAATGCGTCGTGTTCATGGGGAGGCAACGGAATGCGTTGTGTTCATCGGGAGGCAATGGAACGCGTGGGAGCCAACCAGCTGGGTCGGAACGGAATGCGTCGTCGTGTTCATCGGGAGGGCTTGCATGGAACAGGCAATGGAAACGAGGACTGGCGTACCGCAGAACGAAGGAAACAGACCTCCTACGTTCGAAACGGGGGTCCTATTGATCGGGAGGGGTGTGGCGTACCGCAAAACGGACAAAACGGACCTCCTACGGTTGAAACGGGGGTCCTGTTGATCGGGAGGGGTGTGGCGTACCGCAAAACGGAGGAAACGGACCTCCTACAGTCGAAACGGGGGTCCTGTTGATCGGGAGGGGTGTGGCGTACGGCAAATCGGACAAAACGGACCTCCTACGGTCGAAACGGGGGTCCTGTTGATCGGGAGGGGTGTGGCGTACCACAAAACGGACGAAACGGATTTGTGTTGGAGCGCTACGGTCGAAACGGGGGTTCTGTTCATCGGGAGGGGTGTGGCGTACCGCAAAACGGGACTCTACGGGATATTGTTCATCTCCACCGTCAACCTCCTCCAGCCTCCACGGGCTACCGTCGACCTCCTCCAGCCTCCACGGGCTCCTGTTCATCCATCCTCCACCGCACGCTACTCCACCGGCTACTGTTCAACCACCCCTCCACCGTCTACTATTCATCCAGCCCTCCACACCACGGGGTCCTGTTCAACCACCCCTCCATGGGCACCCCTCCACCGTCTACTGATCATCCAGCCCTCCACACCACGAGGTTCCTGTTCATCCAGAGGCAACGCCACCGCTCACTGTTCATCCAACTCCCCGCAATGCTCACTGTTCATCCAATCGATCGGCTTCAGTTAGCAGCAGTAGCGAAGGAATCGCTCGATCGGGTTCAGTTAACAGCCATCGATCGAACGCTCGGGTTCAGTAACGCGTAGCCTGCAGTGCAATCACTCGGGTTCAATTAGAGCCCAATGCCTCGCTCGGGTTCAGTTAGAGCCAACGCCTCGCACACACGTGCGTACATGTACGAGAGAAACGTGCATCGCTCGGCCCCCGACCTCCCACCGTAACCGGCAACTTCCCGAAATTTTCCTCCCCCTCGCTTCTACCACGGTTTTTTCCGTCATGGACGGCCCAAAGAATGTCATGCAACTGCGTCTCTGGCCCGCCCAGGACGAAAAGCCCATTTTCTATCATGATTTTTTGTCATAGAAGTAGGAGCCCACCACATCTATGATGATACCGGGTTTTCTCACAATTATCGTCATAGAAGTGTCATATGTATGACAGAAAAAATTTCGTTCGGCCCGAAATGTCACGGATGTGTCTTTTTTGTAGTGCAAGCTCAACCTGGAGAAATGCGTCTTTGGAGTACCAGCCGGCCAGCTTCTCGGCTTCCTGGTCTCAGAGCGCTGCATAGAGTGGAACCCTGTGAATATCAAGGCCATTGAGAAGATGGAGGTGCCCACCCGACTACTGGACGTGCAGAAATTCACCGTCTGCCTGGCATCAATTAGCCGTTTCGTCAGTCGGCTGGGCGAGAAGGCTCTTCCACTGTACCAGCTCATGAAGAAGACCACTTTTTTCGAGTGGAACGACAAGGCAGACGAAGCTTTTCTCCAACTCAAGAAGATGTTGACAACCCCGCCTATCCTGGCGGCCCCAACTGAGAAGGATCCCATGCTCCTCTAGATCGCTGCCACCAGTCGGGTTGTCAGCACAGTCATAGTGGTAGAGCGCAAGGAGGAGGGCAGAGCATTGCCGGTCCAGAGACCGGTATATTACTTGAGTGAAGTACTGTCCGCCTCCAAGCAAAATTACCCACATTATCAGAAGATGTGCTATGGTGTGCACTTTGCTGCCAAGAAGCTGAAGCCTTACTGTCAAGAGCACCCAATAACTATCGTCTGCACAGCTCCGCTTGCTGAGATCATTGGAAGCCGAGATGCTTCTGGCCGAGTGGCCAAATGGGCTATTGATCTGGCCCCTTACACCATCTACTATCAGCCTCGCACTGCCATCAAGTCACAAGCGCTGGCCAACTTCCTCGTCGACTGGGTCGAGACTCAGTACTTACCACCAGCACCAGACTCCACCCATTGGCAGATGCATTTTGATGGTTACAAGATGCGCACCGGTTTGGGAGCCGGCATCGTCCTCACCTCTCCTAAAGGAGACAAGCTAAAATATGTGCTGCAAGTCCATTTTGCCGCCTCCAACAACGTGGCAGAATATGAGGCACTCATACATGGACTCTGGCTTGCCAAGGAACTCGGCATTCGCCGGATCCTGTGCTATGGTGACTCCGACTTGGTGGTCGAGCAGTTGTCAGGCGACTGGGACGCCAAGGATGCAAATATGGCAAGCTACCGCTTCCTCGTGCAGCAGCTCAGTGGATACTTTGACGGGTGCGAGTTCCTCCATGTGCCAAGAAATGATAATGAGCAAGCGGATGCCTTGGCACGGATTGGCTCCACCCGACAGGCGATACCAGCCGGCGTCGCCTTACAGCGCCTCCTCAAGCAGTCTGTCAAGCCATCCCCAGAGTCCGACTCCATCTTCGTGCCGGCCCCTCTCGAAGCAGTCGGATCCGACTTGAGGACACCAGAAGCCGGCACGGGGACTTCGACAGGTGGCCCGGGGACTGCGGCTGTTGCACCCGGCCCAGGGATTATAGAGCCCAGCCCCGGGACTGCTGCAGTCGGCCCGGGGACTTCTTCAAGACAGCAGGCGGCAGCTGCTTCCAACCCACCACCTCCCGGCCCAACCGCCCTCGTACAAGTTGTTGTCGTGGCAGTCGGAGAGATAGCAGCACCATCATGGGCTCAACCCATCTTCAACTTCCTGGTGAACAAAGAGCTGCCAGCCGATGAGACCCTGGACCGACAAGTGCAAGCGCGGGCAGCAGCATACACCATAGTCAACAAAGAGCTGGTTCGCCGCAGTGTCACTGGTGTGTACCAGTGCTGTGTGGAGCCGGATCAGGGCCAAGCAATCCTCAGAGATATTCACCAAGGCAAATTTGGCCACCACGCGGCCTCGAGAGCACTTGTTGCCAAAGCTTTCTGCCATGGTTTTTTCTGGCCGACTGCTCTAGAAGAAGCCAAAGAATTGGTCCAGAAGTGCCAGGGGTGTCAGAGATTTCGCTCCAAGCCACACTTGCCAGCTTCTGCACTCAAGACTATTCCCATTGCTTGGCCCTTTGTTGTTTGGGGATTGGATATGGTGGGACCATTCAAAACGGCCCGTGGAGGCATGACTCATGTGCTCGTCGTTGTGGACAAGTTCACCAAGTGGATAAAGGCAAAGCCAATCAAGAAACTGAATGGGCCGACTGCCGTGACTTTCATCGCCGACATCACCACCCGGTATGGCATACCACATAGCATCATCACCGACAACGGCACAAACTTTGCCAAAGGAGCCTTGGCTCGTTTCTGCGCGACACAGGGCATCCGACTGGACTTAGCGTCCGTTGCCCATCCGCAGTCAAATGGCCAGGTTGAGCGAGCAAATGGCCTCATCTTGTCCGGCATCAAGCCCCGACTGGTTGAGCCTCTTGAGCATTCGGCCGGCTGCTGGCTCGATGAGCTGTCGGCCATCCTCTGGAGCCTGCGCACAACTCCGAACAAGTCAACCAGCTTCACGCCCTTCTTCCTCATCTACGATGCTGAAGCCGTCATCCCAACGGACATAGAGTTCGAATCCCCGCGAGTCACCATGTACACTGAGGCGGACGCCAAGGAGGCCCGAAAAGACGGCGTCGACCTGCTGGAGGAGGGCCGGCTGCTGGCACTCAGCCGGTCCGCCATCTACCAGCAGAGTCTATGCTGATACTACAACCGCAAGGTGAAGCCAAAATCCTTCCAAGAGGGAGACCTTGTGCTCCGGCTGATCCAGTAAACAGCCGGCCAGCACAAGCTCTCGTCACCTTGGGAAGGCCCTTTCATCATCAGCAAGGTGCTGGGCAACGACTCCTACTATCTGATCGACGCTCAGAAGCCCAGAGCACGCAAAATAGACGATTCCGGCAAGGAGACGGAGAGGCCGTGGAATGCAAACCTCCTCCGAAGATTTTACAGCTGAAAGCAGTATGTATCACGTTACCTTTTGTATTATGAACAAGGACTTCGGGTCCCTCGAGAAGAACTTGGGGACTGCCCTCCTTTTATCTATATGATAAGTGTTATGCCTACAAGTGTGCATTGTTTTATTATTTCCGCCTGGCACCGGGTTCGACTAGTCGGCCCAGAGGTTTGCCGCCTTCTACTATATGCTGCCTCCTACAGTCAGACAAGCAATGTGTTGGCATCTAAAACTTCCTCTGTCAGAAGCCACAGCTCGCGGAGCGACTGAATGGCGGGCAGGGGTTGCAAAATAGTGCCCACATGAAAAATGGCTAAGAAAAAAAAACGCATATAGTTGAGGCCGGCACCACACCTGTTCGGCCGGCTGCCGAGGAGCCAGCCGGCCGGCTTCTGATTCACTTGCCAAAACTCCAAAAAGGCTAAGTACTTGCCCTCCCACAAACAACTAAGTACTCAAAACCAGCCACAGTCCGCAGAGCGGTTGTTTGGCTGGCAAGAGGGTAGCCAAGGGAGGGCGACAAAGGAAAAATGCAAGGAGCATAAAGCAAGGAAAGTTAGATGTCGGCAAAGCAAAGCATAAAATTGTGATAAAATATTTGCATAGATAAAGGCCCATCGGCCGGCATTCAGCAAAGTTTGATATACACCCACGGGTGGAATTGTGCGAATTTAATCAAAATGTCCAGACTAGCAAGCAGGAAAAGAAAAAGATAAACATCCTAAGGACCAGCGGAAGACTCTGGCTGGGCGCTAGGGTTGACAGTACTGGTTGGTGCAGCAGGCGGCTCCGACTGGGCGCCGGGATCGACGGTGCCGGTTGGTACAGCAGGCGGCTCCGGCTGGATGACAGGGTCAGCTGTGCCGGTTGGCGCGGTAGGCGGCTCCGGCTAGGCGCTGGAGTCAGCAACGCCAGTTGGGGAGGCGGAGGGCCAGATGGCGGAGTCGGTGGCGTCCGTCGGAGGAACGGGCGGCTGGTCGATCCCCGCCTGGCTGCCTCCAGCAGCAGTCGGCGCTTTGGAGCGCGGATCGTTCCTTGAGGCCCGGTCAGGTTGGGGCTGACCATCCGCCCCAGCCTCCGGCATGTCGTCGTTGCTCTTCTCCTCCTCCTCCCCCTCCTCCACTTCATCACTAGAGTCGATGACTTCGGCCGAGTCCTCGCTGTCCTCCGGGTTCAGCCCGAGCCACTCTTGCGGCGCCTCGGTGCCTTCCTCGACTACCTCCGAGACGAAGATGCTGGTGTCGGTGAAGTCGGCGATCGCTGCCGCCCTGTTGATAAGCTCGGCTTCCACCGCCACCAGCTCCTCCTGCGCTTCCAGCCAGAACGTGGCCAACTGGGCTAGATCTAGCCCAGGATACCATGCCTTGACGAACTCAAGGGCCCGGCGCACTCCTGCCCGGGCTGCAGAGCCCTTCCAGGCCTCCAGGCGGCCGACCGCTACCTCCAGCCAGTCAGCGGTCCGACTTGGGGTGCGCGGAGCCGGCAAGCCTGGACAGAGGGCGGAAATCGCCTGGGCCCTGACACGCTGAAGACAGCGCAACACTTGATGCGCGGGCCGAAGACGTGTCTGGATGTTGAGGATCTGCACGCCTTCCGCCCTCCGCTCCTTGCGCTAGGCCTCGATGATTTGGTTCGCGACGACGGAGTGACCCGGGAAGAAGTCTGCTAGGGCAGAAGGAAAGAAAAACCGAAGTCAGAAACAAGCAGTCGGCTTAGACAAAGGCCGGTAGCTCAAGACAAGAAACAAGGAGAATAAAGCTCACCATCGACCAAGTCCTCGATGCTGCTGAAGAAGGCCGTCGTCTGCGCCTCCTTGTCGGCCCAGCCGGCGCGCTCGATTTCAAACTCGGCGAGGAGATCGGTCTCCTTTGCCTTTGCCTCCCGTTGGGCCGTCTTGAGGGCCTCCGTCTGCTCGGCGAACTGAGCAACCAGCCGGTCTCGCTCCTCGGTCAGCTTGCTGCACTCCGCCTCCTTGCGGCACAGAGCGGTGTTGGCTTCGCCCAGCTGCTGCTGCAAGGCGGCGTTGGCCTCTATAAAAGGAAAGAAGATAGAGCATCGGTCAAAAAAGCAAAGAGGGATGTAGTTGCCGGGGAGATTTGGCCCGACCGCTCAGCAGTCGGCCTGAATCTCGGGGACTACGGCCCGCGGGTGCGCCATCGCGCCCCGCAGAGAAGTAGTTAACAAAGGTAGAGCCACTGCGGAGATTCGGCCCGACTGCTCAGTAGTCGGCCCGAATCTCGGGGACTATAGCCCGCGGGTGTGCCAGCGCACCCCCGCGAAGAAAAAAAGTCGGAGATTACTCCGGCTCTCGGACAGATGGGCGGTCTGTGTCTCCAGCTCCCGGACCCTAGAGTTGAAGGTGACCGTGCGAAGAATGTGGTAGTCCTGCAGAGGGAATATCAGATAAAGTCAGCATTTGACACTCACAAGTTAAAGTTCCGGACCGCCTGCTCAGCAGCTGGCCCGAAACTTGGGGACTACACCTAGTGGGTGCACTTGCGCGCCCCCACGAAGAAAGCAAGAAGATCAAGAAATAAAGAGAAGCGAAGAAAACTCACACGGATGGCTGCCCGCGACTCCAGGAAGGCTTCGTTGCAGCGCTTGAGGGCTTCGGCTTCAGCCTAGAGTTTGGCCTGGACATCAAGGGACACCTGGGCCAGGGCGCCCGTCCCTCCTTCGGTACCCAGCCAGCCAGCGCGGCGCTAGTCGCTTCAGTGTCGGGGACTGATGAGCTCGCGGCACCGGCTTCTAGCGGTTGTGGCGCCGAGGCCGCCTTTGCAAAACGGCGATGCGCGGGTGTGCGGACCTCAGGAGTCAGGTTCGTCACCACCGCGGCCCCGACTGGTGGCACCAGCGGTGCAGCCGGCTGCTCGTCCTGCGTCCCGCTAGTCAGTGGCGGCGGCGGCACAATGACGTCCGGCATAGCCATTTCGCCGCCCTCCCGCTCCCGGATTGGCTGCTCGTCGCCGGCTCCCCCAGTCGTCGCCTCAAACTCCGGCGGAGGTGGCACGGTGTTCAAAGGTGTCACGAGTAGCGGCTCCTGGCAGCGTGTAGCCTCCGCGAGCCGCTCCCTCTCTGCGGCTTCGGCCTTCGCCTGCGCCAGCTTCCTCGCCGCGGATGCTGTGGCCTTGTCCGCCTCCGCCTTCGCCAGACGGTCGGCCTCTTCCTCACGCGCCTCCCACGTGTTCCGCTCCCTTGCCTCCCGGAGGTCGGCGGCTGGGTCGATTCGCCGGCTGGTGGAGGAGGTCGCCGTCGACCTGATGACCGAGGCGGCGCCCGACTTCTTGAGAGTCAGCGAGGCCCTGGGATAAGAAAACAAGTCAGAAAAGTTTTTTAGGCCGGATTGGCGAAGAGGCGGAAAACATGGGAAGAATACTTACGCTGACACCATGACAGGCACCTTCATCTGCCTCTGATACTTGGCCACCTTGGCCGCGGCTTCCTTCCGCCTGGTCGCCGCGGTCGGGTTCTTGGGCTTCTTTGGCGCACTGCCAAACAGGGCAGCTCCTTGCCTCCACTTACGTTTGCCGCCACAGGAGTGCAGCCCAGTAGAGGGGCTTGCGCCGGTGTTGGCAGTGCTCCGGGCGGGGCGCGGCTCGTCTTCATTGTCGTCATCGTCGGGCCAAGTCTCCATGCCACCGCCCTCCTCGGAGCCGCCTGCTCCGTCGCTGCCGCCTATTGCATCGTCCGCCAGGGCGGCCGCCCCCAAGTCGGGGTCGTCCACATCGCTCACTGCCCTATCTGGCAGGTAGTCACCACCCGGCCCCACGATGGTGGCCGTCGTCTCGGACATATAAATCTGCATTCCAGAAGGGAGTCGCATCACGACAAGAACCAGACGGAAGGACAGGGCTAAAGAAAGAAATCAAGGGACTTACGGAAGGCGGCGAGTCGTTGCGGGAGTATGGCTGCTTCCCGTACCGCCAGTCTTCCTCCGACACCTTGAGGTCGGAGATCTCGTTCACCATCCGCGCGACCTTGGCAGTCGGCATCTCCTTCGTGCACAACCGGCTGGGATCATGGTGCCCGCTCATCTGGAAGATTGGATGAGGGCAGCCCTGGAGCGGGAGGACCCGGCTCTTGACGAAGGCGATGAGAAGGTCGGAGGCCATGAGGCCCTCCGACTCCTGGAGCACCCGGAGTCGGCCGATGGCGGCCGCTGCGTCCGGAGACACCGGCTTCGGCTTGTAGCCCTAGTTGGGCCGGAGCCCGGTGGGAGGGCCGGCCTCGTAGGCCGGTAGCTTGATGAAGTCGACAGCTGGATCGACGTTCTCAACATAGAAGTAAGATTGCTGCCACATCTTTACAGATTGTGACAACTTGATGACGGGGAAGGCGTTCCTTTTTGCCGGCCGGCGCACAGCGACGAACCCACCGCACTCAGCCGCCGTCTCCTTGGCGGAGGTGCCGAGCTTCCCATAGAAGAATGCTCCCCACAGCTCGAGTGTGGGGAGGATGCCGATGTAGCCCTCGCACGCCGTGACAAAGGCGGAGAGTAGGGTCACGGTGTTGGGCATAAGGTGATGAGGTTGGAGGTGGTTGAAGTCGAGGAATGAGCAGAGGAAGCCCCTCACCGGAAGGCCGAAGCTGCGGAGGAAGTGCGAGCGGAAGACGACCTGCTCGTTCCCTTTCGGCGCCTGCGAGATCTCCTCCTCCGGCAGCACCCGCGCCTTGACGAATGCCGCGTTGGGCATCCGACACGAGTCACGGAGGAAGGAGATGTGATCCTCAATCACCGTCGAGCCGTCCAAGTCACCGCCCTTCTCGGATGCCATGGCTTCAAGCGGGGCCGCGTGAGGAGGAGGGGTGCGTCGGCGGCGAATGGCAGCAGCACCTCGGTAGCATGGAGCGGCAGTGTTAGCGATGGAGGAGAGAGCAGAGGAGGAAGAGAGAGTGGGAGGGGGCGCGCATGCTTAGCCGCACCCCTCCCTTCCCCTAGTCATAGCCCTCGGGCTACGGAGCCGAGGGGGCGTGGGGTGGGATCATGGGATTAACTGCGCCCACGACCCCACGACCCCCCGTTTACTGCACGCATTTACCACGCCTTGAATGATCGTGGGAGTCGCAACCGTCCCCCTCGGCACAGCGGATCCGCCCAGGTGTCAAGGCACGATAGTGGCGGGCCCGGCCCGCTGTCACGTCCCATCAGGAGCGTGGGATGGGAGGCTGGCCGGGCTGGCGTGCGCGCGTGGCGTGCCTATGGCGGGCGGCGGCCCTGGGAAGCTTAGCAGGCACGCCACCTGTTTCTCCCGCATTGGAGTTCAAAGTCGACCAGAAGTCCCGCCTAGCCAAAGCCGACTCCAGCAGTCGGCCAACTGCAAGGCGGATCGAACATTCTTCTGGAGCTCGGTGAGAGGGGAAGCTGCTGAGACTTCGCGGCCCCTTAACCACAATGCCTCACCGGCTTCGGGGACTACTATCAGAGTAATGGTCCATGGGTAGCCTCACCCGAGCCCCTGGATTTATCAAGACTTTGGGCCAGCTCCACCTTGCTGTGCCCCAAGCTGAATCTCCGCCCTCCGGGGGCCGGCTAGCTCAACGGCCGTCCACCAGAGGGCGGCCAACCACCAACAGACGGCACCACGAGCGGCCGTCTCCAGCCAGTCGGCCTCTAGAGAGGACGCCATCAAGAAGGCGGCCACCTCGCGCCCTCATAGTTTGTGCCCCCATCAAGAGGACGAGATGGGGCGTGGCTACAGTGAAGCCCTCACCCCCGAATCTTGGGCTTAATGTGGCCACAGTGCCCCGTACAGGCGGAGATCTCCACACAACATGGCACTGTTGCCATCACCCCCTGACATCACCCAGACAGGTGGAGCCCTGTTCCCCACGACGACCTGTCGGTACGGCCTATAGAATACGGGCCCTATTGGGCAGTGACATCTCGGAAGACGGCATACGGAGAACCAGTCGGACCATGGGAAGGCCGGCTGAGGGAGTCCTGGACTAGGGGGTGTCCGGATAGCCGGACTATCATCATCAGCTGGACTCCAAGACTATGAAGATACAAGATTGAAGACTTCGTCCCGTGTCCGGATGGGACTTTCCTTGGCGTGGAAGGCAAGCTTGGCAATACGGATATGTAGATCTCCTACCATTGTAACCGACTCTGTGTAACCCTAGCCCTCTCCGGTGTCTATATAAACCGGAGGGTTTTAGTCCGTAGGACGAACAACCATTACAACAATCATACCATAGGCTAACTTCTAGGGTTTAGCCTCCTTGATCTCGTGGTAGATCCACTCTTGTACTACCCATATCATCAATATCAATCAAGCAGGAGTAGGGTTTTACCTCCATCGAGAGGGCCCGAACCTGGGTAAAAACATCGTTTCCCTTGTCTCCTGTTACCATCCGCCTAGACGCACAGTTCGGGAACCCCTACCCGAGATCCGCTGGTTTTGACACCGACATTGGTGCTTTCATTGAGAGGGGGACAAGGTGACGTGGAGCCATTCTCATTGAGAGGGGGGAACGCCTCGGGGGAATTCTCATTGAGAGGGGGGAACGAGCAAATGGTCTAATCATGAGCGGCATCAAACCCAGATTAGTGCGGTCCCTTATGGAATCTAACACGCACTGGGTAGAGGAGCTCGACTCCATACTCTGGGGGCTGCGGATCACGCCAAACCGTACTACCGGATTCACACCATTCTTTATGGTATACGGCGCAGAAGCAGTTTTGCCCTGCGACATAATTCATGACTCACCTCGAGTGCGCATGTACGAAGAAAGAGAAGCCGAGCTGGATCGGCAGGACAGCTTGGACGCATTGGAGGAGGAGCGCGACGTGGCAAAGGCTCGTTCCGCATTCTATCAACAGCAGGCTCGAAGATATCAAAGCAGAGAAGTACGGGCTAAAACTTACAACGTTGGTGAACTAGTTCTACGCCTGCCGGACAAGAAAAAGGACAAACTCAAGCCCAAATGGGAAGGTCCCTTCATCATCGACCAAGTCCTGACCGGCGGAGCTGTTGGAAATATGCCCTAGAGGCAATAATAAAAGTATTATTATATTTCCTTGTTCATGATAATTGTCTTTTATTCATGCTATAACTGTATTATCCGGAAATCGTAATACACGTGTGAATACATAGACCACAATATGTCCCTAGTGAGCCTCTAGTTGACTAGCTCGTTGTGATCAACAGATAGTCATGGTTTCCTGGCTATGGACATTGGATGTTGTTGATAACGGGATCACATCATTAGGAGAATGATGTGATGGGCAAGACCCAATCCTAAGCATAGCACAAAGATCGTGTAGTTCGTTTGCTAGAGCTTTTCCAATGTCAAGTATCTCTTCCTTAGACCATGAGATCGTGTAACTCCCGGATACCGTAGGAGTTCTTTGGGTGTATCAAACGTCACAACGTAACTGGGTGACTATAAAGGTGCACTACAAGTATCTCCGAAAGTGTCTGTTGGGTTGACACGGATCGAGACTGGGATTTGTCACTCCATGTAAACGGAGAGGTATCATGCCGGTGACGATGATGATCATGGAGCCTCGAAGATGGAGATCAAAAGGAGCAAAATGATATTGGCCATATCATGTCAATATTTGATTGCATGTGATGTTTATCATATTTATACATCTTATTTGCTTAGAACGACGGTAGTAAATAAGATGATCCCTTACAAAAATTTCAAGAAGTGTTCTCCCCTAACTGTGCGCCGTTGCTAAAGTTCGTCGCTTCTAAGCACCACGTGATGATCGGGTGTGATGGATTCTTACGTTCACATACAACGGGTGTAAGACAGATTTACACACGCGAAACACTTAGGGTTAACTTGACGAGCCTAGCATGTACAGACATGGCCTCGAAACACAGAGACCGAAAGGTCGAGCATGAGTCGTATAGTAGATACGATCAACATGAAGATGTTCACCGATGATGACTAGTCCGTCTCACGTGATGATCGGACACGGCCTAGTTGACTCGGATCATGTAATCACTTAGATGACCAGAGGGATGTCTATCTGAGTGGGAGTTCATAAGATGAACTTAATTATCTTGAACATAGTCAAAAGATCTTTGCAAATTATGTCGTAAGCTCGCGCTTTAGTTCCACTATTTAGATATGTTCCTAGAGAAAATATAGTTGAAAGTTGACAGTAGCGATTATGCGGACAGTAGAAAGCTTATGTCCTTAATGCACCGCTCAGTGTGCTAAACCCCAAACGTCGTTTGTGGATGTTGCGAACATCGGACATACACATTTTGATAACTACGTGATATTTCAGTTAAATGGTTTAGAGTTGAGGCACCAAAGACGTTTTCAAAACGTCGCGGAACATATGAGATGTTTTCGAGGGCTGAAATTGGGATTTCAGGCTCGTGCCCACGTCAAGAGGTATAAGACCTCCGGCAATTTTCTTAGCCTGCAAAGTAAGGGAGAAAAGCTCAATCGTTGAGCTTGTGCTCAGATTGTCTGAGTGCAACAATCACTTGAATCGAGTGGGAGTTGATCTTCCAGATGAGATAGTGATGTTTCTTCAAAGTCATTGCCACCAAGCTGCTAGAGCTTCGTGATGAACTATAACATATCAGGGATAGATATGATGATCCTTGAGGTATTCACGATGTTTGACACCGCGAAAGTAGAAATCAAGAAGGAGCATCAATTGTTGATGGTTGGTAAAACCACTAGTTTCAAGAAGGGCAAGGGCAAGAAGGGATACTTCATGAAACAGCAAATCAGCTGCTGCTCTAGTGAAGAAACCCAAGGTTGAACCCAAACCCGAGACTAAGTGCTTCTGTGATAAAGGGAACAGTCACTAGAGCGAAATTACCCTAGACACTTGGTAGATGAGAAGGCTGGCAAGGTCGATAGAAGTATATTGGATATACATTATGTTAATGTGTACTTTACTAGTACTCCTAGTAGCACCAGGGTATTAGATACCGGTTCGGTTGCTAAGTGTTAGTAACTCAAAATAAAAGCTACGGAATAAACGGAGACTAGCTAAAGGTGAGCTGACGATATGTGTTGGAAGTGTTTCCAAGGTTGATGTGATCAAGCATCGCACGCTCCCTCTACCATCGAGATTTGGTGTTTATAGACATGATTGGATTATGTCTATCGCAATACAGTTATTCATTTAAGGAGAATAATGGTTACTCTATTTATTTGAATAATACCTTCAATGGTCTTTCACCTAAAGGAATGGTTTATTGAATCTCGATCGTAGTGATACACATTTTCATGCCAAAAGATATAAGATAGTAATGATAGTACCACTTACTTGCGGCACTGCCATGTAAGTCATATTTGTGTAAAACGCATGAAGAAGCTCCGTGTTGATGGATCTTTGGACTCACTCGTTTTGAAAAGTTTGAGACATGCGAACCATGTCTATTGGTGTATACGCATGAAGAAACTCCATGCATATGGATCATTTGGACTCACTTGATTTTGAATCACTTGAGATATGCAAATCATACCACATGGGCAAGATGACTGAAAAGCCTCGTTTTTCAGTAAAATGGAACAAGATAGCAACTTGTTGGAAGTTACACATTTTGATGTGTGCAGTCCAATGAGTGCTGAGGCATGCAGTGAATATCGTTATGTTCTTACTTCACAGATGATTCGAGTAGATGTAGAGTATATTTACTTGATGAAACACAAGTCTGAATTATTGAATGGTTCAAGTAATTTCAGAGTGAAGTTGAAGATCATCGTGACAAGAGGATGAAATGTCTATGATATGATCATAGAGATGAGTATCTGAGTTACGAGCTTTGGCACGCAATTAAGACATTGTGGAAATTGTTTCACAATTAATACCGCCTGGAACACCACAGTTTGATGGTGTGTCCGAACATCATAGTTGCACCCTATTGGATATGGTGCGTACCATGATGTCTCTTATCAAATTACCACTATCGTTTATGGGTCAGGCATTAGAGACAACCACATTCACTTTAAATAGGGCACCACGTAATTCCGTTGAGATGACACCGTATGAACTATGGTTTAGAGAAACCTAAGCTGTCATTTCTTAAAGGTTTGGGGCTGCGACGCTTATGTGAAAAAGTTTCAGGTTGATAAGCTTGAACCCAAAGCGGATAAAATGCATCTTCATAGGAGACCCAAAACAGTTGGGTATACCTCCTAATTCAGATCCGAAAGCAATAGGGATTGTTTCTTGAATCGGGTCCTTTCTCGAGGAAATGTTTGTCTCGAAAAGTTGAGTGGGAGGATGGTGGAGACTTGATACGGTTATTGAACCGTCACTACAACTAGTGTGTAGCAGGGCGCAGAAAGTTGTTCCTGTGGCACCTACACCAATTGAAGTAGAAGCTTATGATAGTGATCATGAAACTTCGGATCAAGTCACTACCGTACCTCGTAGGGTGACAAGGATGCGTACTGCTTCAGAGTGGTACAGTAATCCTGTCTTGAAGGTCATGTTGCTAGACAACAATGAACCTACGAGCTATGGAGAAGCGATGGTGGGCCCAAAATTCCCACAAATGGTTAGAAGCCATGAAATCCGAGATAGGATCCATGTATCAGAACAAAGCATGGACTTTGGTGGACTTGCCCGATGATCGGCAAGCCATTGAGATAAATGGATCTTTAAGAAGAAGACGGGCGTGGACGGTAATGTCACCGTCTATGAAGCTCGACTTGCGGCGAAGAGTTTTTCACAAGTTCAAGGAGTTGACTACGATGAGATTTTCTCATCCGTAGCGATGCTTAAGTCCATCGGAATCATGTTAGCATTAGCTGCATTTATGAAATCTGGCAGATGGATGTCAAAATGAGTTTCCTTACCAGTTTTCGTAAGGAAAGGTTGTATGTGATACAATCAGAAAGGTTTTGTCGATCCTAAGGATGCTAAAAGGTATGCTAGCTCCAGCGATCCTTCTAAGGACTGGAGTAAGCATCTCGGAGTTGGAATATGTACTTTGATAAGATGATCAAAGATTTTGGGTTTATACAAATTTATGAGAAACTTGTATTTCCAAAGATGTGAGTGGGAGCACTATAGAATTTCTGATAAGTATATGTTGTTGACATATTGTTGATCAGAAATGATGTAGAATTTCTAGAAAGCATATAGGGTTATTTGAAAAATGTTTTTCAATGGAAAACCTGGTTTAAGCTACTTGAACATTGAGCATCAAGATCTATGAGGATAGATCAAAAACCGCTTAATGGTACTTTCAAATGAGCATATACCTTGACATAATCTTGAAGGTGTTCAAGATGGATCAGTCAAAGAAGGAGTTCTTGCCTGAGATGTAAGGTATGAAGTTAAGAGTTAAAGCTCGACCACGGCAGAAGAGAGAGAAAGGACGAATGTCGTCCCCTATGCTTCAGACGTAGGCTCTATAGTATGCTATACTGTGTACCGCACCGGAAGTGTGCCTTGCCATGAGTTAGTCAAGGGGTACAAGAATGATCCAGGAATGGATCATTGGACAATGGTCAAAATTGTCCTTGTAACAAATAAGGACATGTTTCTCGATTATGGAGGTGATAAAGAGTTCGGCGTAAAGGGTTACGTCGATGCAAGATTTAACACCTATCCGAATGACTCTGAGTAGCAAACCGTATACGTATAGTGGAGCGACCATTTGGAATAGCTCCAAGTGGAGCGTGGAAGCAGCATTCACAATATGACCTAGAGATTTGCAAAGTACATACGGATCTGAATGTTTCAGACCCGTTGGCTAAAACCTCTCTCACTAGCAAAACATGATCAAACCACATAACTCATTGAGTCTTAATCACATGATGATGTGAACTAGTTTAATGACACTAGTAAACTCTTTGGATGTTGGTCACATGGCGATGTGACCTGTCAGTGTTAATCACATGGCGATGTGAACTAGATTATTGACTCTAGTGCAAGTGGGAGACTGTTGGAAATATGCCCTAGAGGCAATAATAAAAGTATTATTATATTTCCTTGTTCATGATAATTGTCTTTTATTCATGCTATAACTGTATTATCCGGAAATCGTAATACACGTGTGAATACATAGACCACAATATGTCCCTAGGGAGCCTCTAGTTGACTAGCTCGTTGTGATCAACAGATAGTCATGGTTTCCTGGCTATGGACATTGGATGTCGTTGATAACGGGATCACATCATTAGGAGAATGATGTGATGGACAAGACCCAATCCTAAGCATAGCACAAAGATCGTGTAGTTCGTTTGCTAGAGCTTTTCCAATGTCAAGTATCTCTTCCTTAGACCATGAGATCGTGTAACTCCCGGATACCGTAGGAGTGCTTTGGGTGTATCAAACGTCACAACGTAACTGGGTGACTATAAAGGTGCACTACAGGTATCTCCGAAAGTGTCTGTTGGGTTGACACGGATCGAGACTGGGATTTGTCACTCTGTGTAAACGGAGAGGTATCTCTGGGCCCACTCGGTAGGACATCATCATAATTGCACAATGTGACCAAGGGGTTGATCACGGGATGATGTGTTACGGAACGAGTAAAGAGACTTGCCGGTAACGAGATTGAACAAGGTATCGGTATACCGACGATCGAATCTCGGGCAAGTATAATACCGCTAGACAAAGGGAATTGTATACGAGATCGATTGATTCCTTGACATCGTGGTTCATCCGATGAGATCATCGTGGAACATGTGGGAACCAACATGGGTATCCAGATCCCGCTGTTGGTTATTGACCAGAGAACGTCTCGGTCATGTCTACATGTCTCCCGAACCCGTAGGGTCTACACACTTAAGGTTCGATGACGCTAGGGTTATAAAAGAAGTTTGTATGTGGTTACCGAATGTTGTTCGGAGTCTCGGATGAGATCCCGGACTTCACGAGGAGTTCCGGAATGGTCCGGAGGTAAAGATTTATATATGGAAAGTTGTTGTTCGGGTTCCGAAAAAAGTTCGGGTTTTTTCGGTACTGTACCGGGAAGCTTCCAGAAGGTTCCGGAGGATTCCGGAGGGGTCCGGAGGTCCGGAAATTGTTCCACCACGTCCAATACAGTAGCATGGGCTGTAGGGGGGCGCCCTAGCCTTAATGGGCCAGGGGCACCAGCCCCCCCAAGGCCCATGCGCATGGGGAGGGAAAACCCTAAGGGGGGAGGGCCTCCACTTGACTTGGGAGGCACTCCTCCCCCCCTTGGCCGCCGCCCCCTCCTCAGATTGGATCTGAGGGGGCCGGCCCCCCTCTCCCTTGCCCCTATATATAGTGGAGGGGAGGGAGGACAGCCACACCTGAAGCCCTGGCGCCTCCCTCCCTCCCGTGACACCTCCTCCTCTCCCGTAGGTGCTTGGCGAAGCCCTACAGGATTGCCACGCTCCTCCACCACCACCACGTTGTTGTGCTGCTGCTGGATGGAGTCTTCCTCAACCTCTCCCTCTCTCCTTGCTGGATCAAGGCATGGGAGACGTCACCGGGCTGTACGTGTGTTGAACGTGGAGGTGCCGTCCGTTCGACACTAGGATCTCCGGTGATTTGGATCACGACGAGTACGACTCCTTCAACCCCGTTCTCTTGATCGCTTCCTCTTAGTGATCTACAAGGGTTTGTAGATGCACTATTCTTCCCCTCGTTGCTGGTTTCTCCATAGATAGATCTTGGTGATATAGGAAAATTTTGAATTTCTGCTACGTTCCCCAACAGGAGCATACCGTCTGCGAAACGCATCAGACAACCGACTCGAGCCTAACCCATGGAACGCAGCCCGCCTCCGAAGATTCTACGCCTAGCGCCGGACTCAGAGTTCGTCTCCTTCCTCCGTCCACATTTTACACTTCAGTTGTCTTTTGTTTATCTCTTTTCTCCCACTTTTTTCATAAAGCCCTTGAGGGCCGATCTGCGCATTGTTCGCACACACTTGACGTGCTACTTGCACTCATTATACCTGGGGGCTTCTTTCACAGAAGCTTACTTATAACAGGCTTTATGCCGAATACATGTCTCAAACTTCCGCATGTACCTTTTATTCACCATTATATGCATCGATATGACTTAAGTTTTGGCCAAGCTGGGTTGCTTAGCTCCTGTGATTACCCCTACGTTCCCGATTGTTCGGCTAGGAGGTAAAGGGAGCACCTCTGCGATTGTTACTACCGGGTCAGCCGGATGTGCACCTCAGACCGGGTGAAGCCAAAAGCTAGCATTCTTAAGGGAATATTCGGTCGGTGACTTGAAAGATGATTTTCCTTTTTAACTATTTATTTATCTGCCCCCAGATGTTTTCCTACTCTTTTCGCAGTCCAGACATGCACTTTGGGGCATGCCTCCCAGGGAAAGGAACCCTTAATAGAACTATTCTCCCTGGAAGATGTTTCTTACTAACCATGTAATATAACATAACTAGTTGGGCACTTGTCTGATAAAGCACTAATGACCCCTACGCCTGGTCTCCATGCATGCCCCGGTTTTTTCATAACCGAGAAGGTATTCGGACACACTCCGGACTCTAGGGTCCCGAGGTTCAATCGAAAAGGTCGGCAAAGACAAACGATCTACAAGCCGGCTAGAAGGCATTTTACATGTCATTTTAAAATACATCGTCAAATCGACTAATTGTGCTCCTCCTCAATCCCATCTAACAGGCTGTCTAATTTACAATCCCGTTGGGAATACTTAGCGGCCAACTCTACTTGGCCGTACACTAAGCTCACAGGGATCTCCTTCCCATCGGGCCCCACAGGTCCGACCTCGGCCATGTGGTTTGGATCCGCCTTCTTGTACCGCGTCTTCACCATGGCCCAGGCTTCCCTGGCACCTTGACGGCAGGCCGATATCTTCCATAAAGGGAAGCACTGCCGTGCTCCCTGAAGCTTCTCCGCAAGCTCTCCAAGGCCCTCTGGTAGGGAGACGGACGACCATAAGGCCTGGATGACGCCACTCATCGCCTGCCGAACACGTTCGAGCAGTTGCACCAGTTCAGGAAGTTGGTCACCCGTTGAACCGGGCATTTCCTCCGCAGGGCGACCTGTGAGCATACCTACAGACACATTTTTGTCAATTCGACTTCCTCGCCGAACTCTTCTTTTCAAAAGAGTTTGCTCAAGCACTTACTGTAGATGCCGCGACGAAGCCGCTGATTCTCCCTCACGGAGCCAAACAGCTGGGCCCGAACACCCTTTAGCTCCTCTCCAAGCTGGGTGTGGGCGTCTTGGAGCTTGTTCCTCTCCTGCTGCACCTTCATAAGCACCCTCTCGCCGGCCTTCAGCTGGCGCAGTAGCTGTTGCTTGTCTGGATCCAGTCCGGCAACATCTGCAATATCATTGTCAGACTTATACGCACGCCGCACACTGCTTATCTTTTTAAAAAATAATGTGTTACCGGAGGGGGTCTCTGTGTCTCCTCCTGCGGCAGCTAGTGCAGCCTCAAGTTGGGCCTTGCACTCTTGTAGCTCCTGGGACAATTGGGTATTCTTCTCCGTGAGATCCTGCATATCAAATGATCCTTAAATCAGTTATTTTAACTACTTTAAGTCTCGGGGGCTACTGGCATATACAGCTATTAAAATCCATTACCCGTATGTCTTTTACATACTGCTGCGTGGCTCTGGTTAAACCATCTTGAGCAGCACGGAGGTGCGCGTCTCCCGCGTTAAAGGCATTCAACGCCTCAGGGGAGAAACACGTGTCACGAAGAACTGTCGGGCGGTGCCTATGATTCATGGCACTCTCCACCTCAGACCTGGTGGCGGACAGCCTGTCGGCATCCTCCGTTGGAGGAGTATCCGGATCGCGCCTGGCGCTTTCCTCCCCCTCCGGACCAGGTGTTGGAGCCTGATTGGCAGAGGCTTGGTTGGCAACCTCTCCGGGCACAGTCTGGCGAGCACTCTTTCTCTTGGAAAAGTCATGAGCGTTAATGCACCTCCTAGGAATCTTTTCCTTAAACAACGGTCGCGAGCTATACCATTGCGGTGATGTTTCGATTCGCACTGCACCCCTCTTCCGCCTGTTGGGCCGTACTGACCCTTGTTGGTCAGCCGCCACAGGTTTGGCTTCCCGCCTTGAAGGCACCTCCCGCGAGACACCGTTGTATACGGTGATCAGAAATATGCAAGGATGAAGTAGTGGTGTCAGGACTCTGGTCATAATTACCTGGGAAGCCGGAGATAAGCCGGGGTAGTCAGCCGTAATGGCGACTAGAGCATTGTTCATGCTGAGTTGGTGGAACACCCCATCGATTAGCTCCACCTTTATGTTCGGATCCTCTTCGGAGGCCGGATCAAGGGATCTTCCCGGATCCTCGGGTTGTGGAGCCGGACTATGTATGCTCTCCACATCCCGGCGCAGTTCCTGCGTCAAAACCGTAAAGCAAGGTACTTAACTTTGAAAGCACGGGTCGGATAAATAAACGTCCGCTTACCCAGCTCCAAGGGTTATTCATGGAAAACCCATTCAATGGGCTCGTCTGGAGGAAGTCCTCCTTCTCCCCCTTGTACAGGCTGGACAGAATATTCACCAGATCTGCGGCCGATCCCGGCCCCTTGCGGCCATGATGGGTGGCATCATTCTCCCCGTTGAAAATCCCACATGGGGTGGCCCCTATATTGGAGCGGCTGCACCCCTCGCATAATGCACGTGGCCATGACTCCAATCATGGTCAATCCGGAATGGGCCAGCAACCTTATCCGGCCCATCAAATAATGGACGCTCCTGTCTTCCTCCTGTTGAGGGCTCCGCGGGCACCAACTTATCCGTTTCTTCAGAGGAGCCTTGCTGAACTCCGGGAGGCCGATCCGAACTGGGTCCGGCAGTGGAGCATCTTCGACATAAAACCATTCCGAAGGCCAGTCTTCGAACACCTTCTTTGGGGTTCCGGATAGATATCTGGTCCCAGCGATGCGCCATATTTCGGCTCCGCCCACTTGATATATTGACCCCTTGTGAGAATGGGGTACAAGGCAAAATAGTCTCTTCCACAGCGCAAAATGGGGCTCGATGCCCAGGAACAGCTCGCAAAGAGCTATGCAACCCGCGATGTGCAGAATAGAGGCGGGCGTGAGGTGATTAAGCTGGAGTCCGTTGAACTCCAGAAGCCCCCGGAGAAACGGATGTATGGGAAGCCCGAGCCCCCTTATTAGATAAGGGACGAAGCACACCCGGTCTCCTTTGGAGGGACTAGGGGTGGCCTCCGCTTGCTTTCCACCTTTGTAGGTGGCCAGCCCGGCTCGAACCGGGACCATAAAGGCCGGAGGAAGGTATCCCTCCGCTTGGAGCGTCACCAGCTCGTTGTGCAGAACTGAACATCTCCTCCAATCTCCTGGCTGAGGACTAGGAGCGCGAGAGGAGGAGCCGCGTCGACGGTCCATGATGGAGTGGATTTTTGGTCAGAAGCGCTCCGATGAGTACTCGCGGAAGGAAGATGGTGTGATTTGGATCTAGATTCTTGCCTCTCTTATAGGCAGATTATTTGCGCAGCTAGGGGGTAAAACATAAAAATACCCCGGCCTTTCGCATTCATGCGACACGTGGAAGAGGGCCATTATTGGGCGCGGAAGCCAAGGGGCGCAACATTTGTAAGGAAGCCGGACACTATTTGGCAAGCACATGGAATTTGGAGGAGAACCTGCCTTGCAATGCTGAAGACAATATGTGCGCCGGACTCGTCGTCATTGAAGCCTGGTTCGGGGGCTACTGAGGGAATCCTGGACTAGGGGGTGTCCGGATAGCCGGACTATCATCATCGGCCGGACTCCAAGACTATGAAGATACAAGATTGAAGACTTCGTCCCGTGTCCGGATGGGACTTTCCTTGGCGTGGAAGGCAAGCTTGGCAATACGGATATGTAGATCTCCTACCATTGTAACCGACTCTGTGTAACCCTAGCCCTCTGTGGTGTCTATATAAACCGGAGGGTTTCAGTCCGTAGGACGAACAATCATTACAACAATCATACCATAGGCTAGCTTCTAGGGTTTATCCTCCTTGATCTCGTGGTAGATCCACTCTTGTACTACCCATATCATCAATATCAATCAAGAAGGAGTAGGGTTTTACCTCCATCGAGAGGGCCTGAACTTGGGTAAAAACATCGTGTCGTTTGTCTCCTGTTACCATCCGCCTAGACACACAGTTCGGGACCCCCTACCCGAGATCCGCCGGTTTTGACACCGACACCGGCCCCCAGCAGGCGGCCGTCCCATCCCTCGAAGCAAGTGCACCATTAACCTGATGAGACCAGGTATGGCTATAGTGACCTCCCGCCAGGTGGCGGGACTGTAGCCACACTAAGCTGACCAAGCCTGTGTCATTAGCAGCACGACTACAGTAAGCAGCCACCAACCAGACCCGCCAGCGGCGGGAGTGGCCTGTCAGCCCCGTACCAGACCAGTCGGCGGGGCCCACCAAGCGGCGGGCCCCAGTAGTCGGCGGAGAAGCCGGAGGCCGGAGACACTGATAGCCAAGCCCAGCAGCCGGCTGGATTACCATTGTACCCCTGGGGGTAGGCCTATATAAACCCCCCAGGCCACCCATGCAAAGGGTTCCCACCCCATTAGACCTAGCCACATCCCTAGAGCAGGAGAGAGCTAGCCTTGCCTTCTCCTACCTCTAGCATACAGATCAAGGAGCAACTTTGTATCACTTGTGCCTTTAGTGATCATGCGGAGACCCCGCAGAGCAGGACTAGGGGTGTTATCTCCTAGGAGAGCCCTGAACCTGGCTAAAGTACGCCGACCTTCATGTCTACGCCTCATCCCGCTTCCGGGCACCGGGGACGTTCTACTCGCTCCCATCATGATAGGCCATCCATTGGCATATGTCGCACCCAACCCCCGACACAGTCAGAGCCACGCGCCGCGGCCACACGTAGCAGGGCAAAGAAGGGAAGCCGGAGAGAAGCCAAGGATTCGAGATGAACAAGGCAACATCAAGGACCAAGGCCACAAACTTCAGACGGGCGAAGCAGGTTGCCCCTGCAAGACCCTTGCCGGGAGCAGCCTCCGCAGCCCCGGCAAACCCTTGCCGGGGCAGCTCGCCCACACCAGCGGCGCGGGCCACCCTTGAGCCACGGTCTCCAACGCCAGCAACCATGTTGAACCAGGGCTCGGGAGGCACCTCCACGGTGGCATGCAGATCTTTGTGAAGACATAGAATGCTCAGGATCAAATGAGGATTGGAAAGCAACAATCCTCACCAAGATCCTTACTGAAGGAATCCATAAGACCCCCGGCAAGATCCTTGCTGGGGACGCCAGCGCGCCATGGCAAGACCCTTGGCGGGCCACCTGACAAGACCCTTGCCGGGCTACCCGACAAGGCCCTTGCCGGAGGCGACATCGGGGCCACTACCAGGCCCGCACCAACCAACTCCCCGCCGCCGTTCGCATGCAGATGCTAGCCTAACCAGCTGGGCAGGCACCTGCGTGGCAACACGCACCTTCCAGGCCAACTCAGCATGCTCCTGCATGGCAGCATGCAGATCTTCGTGGAGGCTCCATTACCGCGCCACCTCAGCTGCTTGCCTGCCAACATGGCACCGCATGCATCGCTGGACAGGGCGTGTGTCGAAGAGAGGGGGAGCAGCGACGGACAGGACGGGCCTCACGCCCGTCCCCGATAAAGTGAGGGAAATTAAGCCATGCATTAAATGAATCTTGTCTTGTAATACAGGCGATAAGCTCGCAACACTGTAGGCCTTTCCACCTCCTGTGTGCCACTGTGGCAGACCCTTTCGCCTATAAAAGGAGGCCCATGGCGTACAGGAAAAGGATTCGGCTCTTTCGAACCTCATAGCACCCATAGCTAGTTTGAGAGCGCAAGAACACTCAATACATCCACCAAGCAGGACTAGGGTTTTACACATCCTCACGGCCCGAACCTGGGTAAACGATCCCCGTGTCAATTACTAATCCCGCTCTTCTCACAACCCCGCGCCCCGCAACCGCAGTAGGGATTCTTGTGATCCCATAGGTGTCGTTTCACCCGACATCTTTGGCGCGCCAGGTAGGGGGCGCAATGGTGAGAATCTGGACTGGTAGTTGGCCCGACAGTTCTTCGTCGCCACGACTCCCGTGGAGAAGGCGGCCAAGAGAGCGATGCTCCCTGCGAGCGCAAGGGACGCCAGGGCAGTGACGAAAAAGCTAAGTCATGCCACCTTCAAACTCCTCTCCTTAATATAAGGTTATTGTCCTTGGAGATTCTGCCTATGTATGGAAAACCCGTACGCAGAAGGGCCCTCCCGCGATCGGCAACGCCTTTGTTCTATTTCGAGTCCGCTCAACAGTTCAAGCGGCCACGTTGAGAGTGGCAGGGTACCCTACCGTCGTCAGCAACACTCTCGACTCTGACTCAAGTCAAACTCGACAGATCGAGCGGCCGCGTTGAGGGCGGTAAGGTGGTTTTCCCGGCAGCAAGCACACCCTGCAGGCTAATGGGGATCCATCCTCAAAACACCACCCTGGGTATACGTGCCGGCAAACCTACCCAGTAACGTAGGGTGGACATGCAAAGGAAAATCAAACAGGAAAATAACATGCATAATGTCAAGAGTACTGCAGAGTTATATTACATAAATCGCCGCAGCGGTTCTAACTAAAGATAGCATTTGTCTTGGTCATGAACTTGCAGCGGCGGCAATAAATGGGGTGCCTAGTCCCGGCGCTGGCCATCCAACCTCTTGATCTTGTCGATGAGGCTGAGGATGGGCTTGATATGCTCATTGAGCGCCGCGATGTCAGCATCCTCCGGCAAGCTCTTCAGCACAGCTTCGAAGTCGAGGTCAGGATGCCAGTGTGCTATCTTGGCAAGCACCCTGGTCATGACACCCCGGCAAAGCACCCGGGACTCCTCAGCTAGGGAGGCCGTCCAGTCGGAGTGAAGCCGTTCCAGAGCGCCGATGACCTTTTCAAAATACAGGGTCAGGTTGGCGTTGGGGCTCAGGCTTGCCTCCGGGGCGTACCTCATGTTCGGCATCCCCATGATGCCCACCTGCGTGGCGGCCGATTCTGCAATGGCGGCGAGGCTTTCAAGCCAACGTTTCTCGCCCACTGAGGGAGTCCTAGATTAGGGTGTATCCGGACAGCCAGACTGTGTACAACATCCGGACTATTGAAGCGTGAAGATACAAGACTCAAGACTACGACCCGTGTCTGGATGGGACTCTCCTTGGCATGGAAGGCAAGCTTGGCGATCCGGATATTATGTTTCCTTCCTTGTAACCAACTCCATGTAAACTCTATCCCTCTCTGGTGTCTATATAAACCGGAGAGGTTGGTCCTTAGAAGACCAATCACAATTACAATCATACCATCATAGGCTAGCTCTTAGGGTTTAGCCTCTACGATCTCATGGTAGATCTACTCTTGTACTACCCATATCACCAATATTAATCAAGCAAGAAGTAGGGTTTTACCTCCATCGAGAGGGCCCAAACCTGGGTAAACATATGTGTCCCTTGCTTCCTGTCACCATCAGCCTTGACACACAGATCGGGACCCCTACCCGAGATCCACCGGTTTTGACACCAACATTGGTGCTTTCACTGAGAGTTCCTCTGTGTCGTCACTGTCAGGCTCGATGGCTCCTTCGATCATCATCAACGACGCTGTCCAGGGTGAGACTTTCCTCCCCGAACAGATCTTCTTGTTCGGCGGCTTCGCACTGCAGGCCAATTCGCTTGGCCACCTGGAGTAGATCGATAGCTATGCCCCCGGCCACCAGGTCAGGTTCGAAAACTTGAACTACACAGCGAATATTCGCAGAGACTTGATCTTCGATGGATTCGGGCCAGCGCCAGGAGCACCGAACAGTTACGATGAGCACGGCTTAGTCTTGCTGTCAGACGATGCTCGGGATATCACCCTGGCAGAAGCCTCAGATCTAAATCCGGGGCAGGTTGCGTTGCCTAAGGACGGCAGGCTGGACCCCGCCCCGCAGGCTGTACCCTCATCGGTGGTAGAGCCAAACACAGGCCTCCCTTCTGAGGAAGCTTGTGACTCCGGACCCCCAGATTCATATCCGGATGTAGGTTCCAGTCCACGCATTCCGAGGCCCGTCGAGCCTGGTTGGGCTCCGGTAATGGAGTTCACCGCGGTGGACGTCTTTCAGCGCTCGCCCTTTGGCGACATGCTGAACTTATTGAAGTCTCTCTCTTTGTCAGGAGACTCTGGGCCGAACTATGTCCGGCTTGAGTGGGAAGCGGACAACGACGGAATTCGTTGCCCACCCACCACCCACTTCATTGCCATGGTCGATGACTTAACCGACGTGCTTGACTTCGACACCGAAAACATCGATGGTATAGACGACGATGGAGGAGAACTACAGGAGCCACCGCTCACGGGGAGGTGGACGGCTACCTCCTCATACGATGTATATATGGTGGACACTCGAAAGGAAACCAATGGCGGTGAGGCAACGGAGGATAACCCCTTAGGGAGAAAAGCAAAACATGTGCGTCATCAGCGCCACTCCAAGCCCCGCCACATCAACACCGGCCCCGGAAATGAAAGCAGTCTGGATGGTGCCGAAGAGGAATACAGCCCTGGTCAGCCTACCCTCAAGCAGGCCGGACCGGTCACAATAGGATACTTGGAGAGGGACAATTATACACCCCCCTCCGACAACGAGGTAAGCCTCGACAATGATGAATTCGGCGTACCTGAAGACCCCGTGGAATAAGTTCGCTTCAAGCGACGACTCATGGCCATGGCAAGGTGCCTGCAAAGGAAGCAAGAGCAGCTTAAAGCTGACTAAGACGTACTAGTGGATAGGTGGACCAAGGTACTGGCCAACAAAAAATACGAACTCGACAGCCCCAGCAAAGGTCATACACGGCACAACTGGCTACCTCAACTCGAGCAGGAAAACCACAGCCACACACCCAGATGTCCACACATCACTACGGTCCAAGACAGTAAGAAGCATACACGAAGAGGCACCCTCAAGCCCCGGCACAAAGGTCATAAACGTCAAGACAAGGAAACTGGCGCCAAGTCCAGCAACTCTCAGTCCGGTAAACGGACAAAGAACAGCTCAAGCCTACTCGACCAAAGCCACACACTGGATCAACCGTGTGAAATTCATGGTACCGCCAGAAGGACGGCAAAGCATACCAATAGAGAATGCCGGATCCTCAAAACAAAGCGACTGGTCATGCGCCCGAAGCAATAAGGGGAGGCGCCTTGTCAAAGACCCCCCCAGGGCATAAAAGTACGGTCGATCGCCCATGACCACATCAACCATAGCAAGTAAATTGGAGTACCCCTAGACCTAGTAGTCCAGGGGCTCTATAACACATAAAACCCACACGGGCATGAAGCCACAAACAACATCTCCTAAAAGATGTAAGGACCAAAGGCCAAGTTTTATTGGCCCACAACTCTAACAGTTGTCTTTGGGTCACCCAAAAAATGCTACGCCAAAGAATAAATCTTCAGCATCATCCCACCATGCGGCAGTTTACCGTACCAACGGGATAAACCACGTTGACTAGATTCCACGTGGTAAATCACTCAGGCCAACTATCCGGACACCCATTGAGGAGTCCGCGCCACCTCACGGTATAACGGCTGGGCACACTGGGGTCCGATCAGGGACCCTTGGACCAACCACAAGAGGACGCCTAGCTACCTTCAAGCATTTGCCTTTACATACTAATGATTGACGCATAACAGGATTGACGGCGTGGAACCAGCTCAGACACGCAGATAGAAGGCAATTCAGATTTGATCCACTCACAACCCCCTCCAGTCCGGTCACCACAGGTTCGGCCAAATAACACCTCTTTTTATACATCATACTCATATGCATAGACATATCATCCTACTACAGTGCGTAGACTTAAATAACACTTACCGGCTGTCGTTCATCACCGACGCCTCTTTGCCGAACGTGAACAGCCACGCTTCGCGTTTGCCCGGTTACACCAGGGGCTTCATAGTACGGCAATAAAGTCCGACCACCTTTTCGGTCGCTTGGCACCCCGAACTTATAGCACTATATGCATCAGCTCCGAATCATGTCTTGGGTCATTGGTTGGGTTTTCCCGGCTCCCATGTTTTGGTACCTTATGTTTCGTTCTGTCGGCTAAGGTAGCGCTGGGAGAACTACTGCGATTGTGTCCCGGTTCAGCCGAACGAGCACCTCAGTAGAGAAAGCCGAAAACCGACCGTCATGATGATGCGAGAGCTGGTCAGATATTCGAGAGGTTGTAAAATCCTTAAAGATTTATTCCGCATAACGCCATTATAAATGCAGAGTCAGACGGATCGGTCTTCTGATCAGGCGCCAATAGAGCCCCTAGTTCGGCCTTCCGAACACTAGGGGCTGCACCGACCATACTCGAATTCCTATGGCTAAGTGAGAGTAATAAAGCCCTATAGTCCGATTGCCTGGTTCGTGGAGAGAAACAACTCCTTAAAAGGACCCTGCTAGGGGATAAAGAGCGTTCAGATATATCCCGAACACCCCCGTATTCTTTTTACGAGGGGGCAGAAGCCGACGACTGTCCAACTCTCAGGATTTTGTTACAATAAACAGCTGCACAGGAAGAACATATATTCAAAAAAACAGACAATATATAATAAAAAATGCCATTATCTCATATTACAAAGGCCGGCACAAATTCCCTCAGGGAAATATAATGTCTTTGGCACACTTATCCACCGCAAGGCGGGCCCCTTTCATTACACCTTCATAGTACAGCTCGGGCTTGCGGTGCTCCTTACCCTCCGGCGGCCCCTCAGTCATCAGCTTCTCTGTGTCAAGCTTCCCCCAATGCACTTTCGCACGGGCAAACGCCATGTGCGCGCCTTCTATACAGACTGATCGCTTGATAGCATCAAGCCGAGGACACGCACCCACAATCCGCTTGATGAGTCTGACGTAACTGCATGGGATTGGCTCCGTAGGCCACAACCGGACAACTAAGTCCTTCATGGCTAGTTCGGCCGCCTAGTGTAGCTCGACCAGCTGTTTCAGCTGATCGATAAAAGGCACTGAATAGTTCATTGCCAAATACTACGACCAGAAATCCCTCTCCACAGTCTTCTTCTCCGCGGTTCGGTAGAATTGGGCGGCATCTGATATGTTGCGAGGAAGATCCGCAAAAGCCCCTGGAAACATAAGAATTCATCTTGCTGCTTAGGATTCTTCCCATTATCATGTACAAAGGCTAAGAATACAGAAGGCCTTACCAGCCGCGACTTTTCGGGCCTCCTGAATGTCCCGCGCAGCACCTCGGGCTTCTTCCCGAGCACCTTCGACACCCTCGAGAGCTTGAGCGAGTTCGGATTCTTTCCCTACTAGACTCTCCTCCAAGCCCTCGCTCTTCTTCACAGCTTCCTGGAGCTCCCGCTCAGCTGCGATGACCCTGGCCTCGTGTTTTTCACGAAGCGCTTGTTCGGTGACAACCTTCTTGTTGGCATCGGCCATAGCCTTCTTTAGTGCCGCGTATTCGGCACTCGCTCCTAGAGCATACAATACAAATACTCACCAAGTACAACTATTCAATCGAGCAAACTACAAGATAAATGTTTTCAACATACCTTGCTTGTCTTCCAATTGCTTCTTCACACGGCCAAGTTCCTCCTCGGCCCGTGTAAGGCTCTGCTTCAGTTCGGAGACCTCCACATTATAAGCGGCCGTCCTCTCTACAGACGCCTGTTTTCACACAAAAGGGTATACATCATTCACATAGGCTCCCGCGAGAGCAGGGGATTTGATCCCTTGCTCGGCTCTGTCTCCTCCGCCGGACAGTGCATCAGGGGCTACTACTCATATTATGACAATTCCTCAAAGGTTTCCTAGGAAACATACCTCAAAAGCCTTTATAAGGCCAAGGCAAGACTCATTCAGCCTGCTCTCGGCGGACTGAATCTTCTCGACCACCGCACCATGAGGGCCCGATGCTCATCGACAATAAATGCGCTCTTCAATGCTGTCGATAGACCGCCAGGCAGCTCTGCTCGAACAGAGGACGCCGGCAGGGTAGGCAGGCCCCCACCATCGAGGGTGGCTGCTCGCTCGACCCCGGAACCCTAGAGGTCCCGGGGGCCGTATCCATCCCCGCGTGTCCGGCTCTAGGGATATTTCCTCCCTGGTCCGGGACTTGTCGAGATGACACCTCAGTGTCATGCCTGGACTTTGGAGAAGGGGCCCGCGGAGGCGTCTCGCTCGCCTAGGCGTCCGAGCCCAGCGAATCCTCCGACGAGGATCGGCCAGCGCAAGACCTTGCCGGATTGTGCAAAATATGGTAACCGTTAAAATTACTATACCCAAAAACAATCCCAGACACATATGCGTGTTCGGACACTTACGACTTCTCCAGGGGCTGGGCCCTAGGATCCCACTCCGGGGTGCTATCGGCAGCCGTGGTGGATGCCTCTGGGAGGTAACCTTTCCTCCTCTTGGGCGATCTAGCCTCCAGAGATGTGGAGGCCGTCCTTTTCCTCCCGCCATCAGAGTGAGGCTCATCCTCTTCTGCTTCCTCCTCTTCGTCTTCAGACGAAGGATCGTCGCTGAAGTCTTCGAATTTGGCGTCCGAAGCCTCGCGACGGCAAAGGCCGCTCCGGGTCTTCTTGACCTTCTTGGAGGCCTCTTTCTTTGGCGCCTCGTAAGGCGCGGGGACCAGCATCTTTGTCAGAAGAGGTCCGTCCGGTTCCTCTGGCAGGGGTGCTGGACAACATATCCGCTCCACCTTCTTTATCCATCCCTGAGGTCACGATGAAACATGATTAAGGTGTCTCCCTCATGACATGCCAGCTGAAGTATGAATAGACAGAGCATGGCTGTAACTTACCGAGCTTGCAGAATGAGATAATTGATACCTGCGGTCTTTGGTGGGGCCCGGCCACGATTTGCCGGACTTGAAGAGCACATTCTGGATATCCTTGTGGGAGGAATCATAAAGCTCCTGAAGGGTTTGGTGCTCGGTTGGGTCGAACTCCCACAGAGTGCAAACTCGGCGCTGACAGGGGAGAACGAGGCGAACTAGCATCACCTAGACTACGTCGACGAGTTTGACGTCCCTGTCAACCACACCCTCGACGCGCATCTGGAGCAGTGTCAGTTCATCGGATGAGGACCAGTTCGGGCCCTTCTTGGGCCAGGACGTGAGTCTCAGTGGAGCTCCAAATCGGAACTCTGGAGCTGCCGCCCACTTTTTGCCGCGTGGTTCGGTGATATAGAACCACTGCTGCTACCACTCCTTGACGGAGTCATTAAAAGCGCCTTTCGGCCAAACAGCCTTGGGCATCTTCCTTACCATGGCGCCACCGCACTCAGCGTGTTTGCCGCTCACCACCTTGGGCTTCACATTGAAAATCTTCAGCCACATGCCAAAGTGAGGTGGGATTCGGAGAAAAGCCTCGCACATGACGATGAACGTTGAGATATTGAGGAAGAAGATGGGATAAAGGTCATGGAAATCGATTCCATAGTAATACATGAGTCCACGAATGAAAGGGTGAAGGGGAAACCCGAGCCCGCGGACAAAATGGGGAAGGAACACGACTCTCTCATGAGGTTCTGGAGTGGGGACGACCTGTCCCGCGGGTGGGAGACAGTGGCCGATCTTCGGGGCCAGATACCCGGCTCTCCGGAGCTTCTTGATGTCCTTCTCCTGGACGGTCGAGGCCATCCACCTGCCTCTTGCTCCGGATCTGGACATCTTTGGAAGATCTCTCCTTGACCGAGAAAGAGGGTACTTGGGCATTAGGGCTCGAACGAAGGGGAATGAGCTAACGGAGGAGAAGGCATGGGTAAAGAGAAAGGGGCCTTACCTCTTTATAGAGGCAGTAAAAGTCTTTTGCGTCTCCCCACTTGCCTGGTGAAGCCCGTCCGCCTCCCACTCACCGCGATTGGCGGTGCAGGTGGGCTGCCCGTGCCCGTATTGATGAAAATCCCGTAATAAGGGGACACGATCTCTGCTTTGACGAGACGTGTCAAGGAAACCGCCTCGCAATGCGCGTTGTGGCTGGTTGTGGGAAAACGGTTCAATAATGATCCGACCGTAATAAAACTTCACGTTGTCTGAAAAGTTATCAGCGGATTGCGTTCGTGAAATATTGTTCTCTCTACGACGGCATATGAAGATCGTCTTGCAGATCCGGACACGGTCTACATGTTCGATAACCACTTTGGAATATTCGGAGAAGGAACCCGCCTTGCAATGCCGAAGACAATACTGCGCGTCGGACTCATCGTCATTGAAGCCTGGTTTAGGGGCTACTGAGGGAGTCCTGGATTAGGGGGTATCCGGACAGCCGGACTGTGTACAACGTCCGGACTATTGAAGCGCGAAGATACAAGACTCAAGACTTCGGCCCGTGTCCGGATGGGACTCTCCTTGGCGTGGAAGGCAAGCTTGGCGATCCGGATATTATGTTTCCTTCCTTATAACCGACTCCATGTAAACCCTAGCCCTCTCCAGTGTCTATATAAACTGGAGAGGTTGGTCCTTAGAAGAACGATCACAATTACAATCATACCATCATAGGCTAGCTCTTAGGGTTTAGCCTCTACGATCTCGTGGTAGATCTACTCTTGTACTACCCATATCATCAATATTAATCAAGCAGGAACTAGGGTTTTACCTCCATCGAGAGGGCCCGAACCTGGGTAAACATCTGTGTCCCTTGCTTCCTGTTACCATCAGCCTTGACGCACAGATCGGGACCCCCTACCCAAGATCCGCCGGTTTTGACACCGCCACCCGCCACGTGGTCCTTGAGGTTGGCTGTTTCGTTCATCCGCAGCTGCCTCTCGGTCTCCAGCTCCTTGGTCAGGATCCCGTCCCGGGCTTTGACCTCCTACAACATCTTCTCGAGATCCCCCAGCTTCAGCTTGAGGTCTCTGATGGAGTCGTTGCCGTCGGAGAATTCTCCGGCCTTGTGGACGTACGTGCCCTGCGCCTCCACTAGGGCGCCGTTGAGCGTGTCCTTCTTTGTGGACAACTTAAAAGCTCGCTCCTCCAGCTCCTTCACCTTGCCGACGTGGACCAGAGCCTGGGCATTGAGTGCCTCCTGATGTCTCTGCTCCAGCTCTTGGGTCTGCCGCACGATGAGCTTGTCCACCTCCTCATCCTTGCCGCGGAGCGTGGCGGCAAGCTTCTTCTCACGCTCGGCAAGATCCTCCTCCTGGGAGTTCAGTGCGGCCTCGCGCTGGGTCCAGACGGCCGCGGCTTCATCGGGCAATTTCTTCTCGTCTCCTAAGCCTTCTCAACTTCGGCCAGCTTTAGGGTGAGCTCCACGTTGCGCTTGGCCAGTTCACCCTGGGCGGCCTTCAGCTCGTCTTGGGCCTGGCGGAACCAGTCTTGTGCCTCGACGACGCGTCCCTCGAAGTCCGCCTCCGCCTTCTCCACCACCGCCATCCTGGACTTGGCCTTGTCCAAACAGGCGCGGTGGAGCGCCTGGAGCTTCCGGAAGCTGGCGCCCATGGCTTGGAGCAGCCGCTCCTCCTGGGATCCGTCACCGCCGACGCCCAGCTCATCAACGACCTCGAGCCCGGCAGCGGCAAGCACCTCATCGTCGAACACCTCCCCCTCGAGGGGAGCCCTGGTGCTCGACGCGCCTAGGAGGTGGAAAAAGGTCGTCGCTCACCCTCAAGTACCTGCCGGAGCCGGAGGCAGCGGAGGAGGAGGGTAGGTCATCAAACACCACCTCCTCAGCGGCGCCCTTGCCGGCTTCCCCGGCAGGCCCCTTGCCGGGTTCCTCGGTGGGCTCCTTGGTGGCGTCCTCAGCAGCGCCCTCGGCGCTCTCCTCGGCAGCGATCTCCTCGGCCTGCGTCGCAGCATCCGCGGCGACATCCTTGATGACGGTGTCTGGATACCAAGAAGGAGACAAGGCGGGCCGAGATCAAAAGCTAGTGAGGAAAAGAAGAAAGAAAGAAAGCAAACAGAAATAAAGGACAAGAGGCTTACCCGTGCCGGGCTGAGAGGCAGAAGTCCCTTCTCCGCCAAGGTTTGGCGTCGAGGCGAAGCCACCGGCGCTCGTGTTCTCCTCCTCCTCCTCCTCCGTGTGCATGGCCTTGGCGCTTGGTGCTCTTACCGGGGACGCCCTTAGGGGCGGCGTGGTCGACGGGGGTGGCACGATGGGAGAAGCCCTCTGCGGTTCCCCTTGGTGTTGCTCCCCTCCTACATCCGCGGCAGGGTCAGTACCAAAGCGTCGTGCATCGCGCACGTTGACAAAGGATGGGTGATGGACTCACGCTGGGGGCTGGGCTGGGGGCTGCTGTCCGGGCTGCTCAACACCACCATTGGCGTGCTGGAGGTGCCCGCCGGGGGCTGGCCACTCGTCAAAATCCTGGCCCTCTTCACCGTCTGGGCCAGCGTCTCCACGTCCCTCCAAGAAAAGGAAAATTCAGAATGGGCGGCGCCATTGGAGGAAAAGAAAAGAGAGGGCAGGGAGAAAATAGAGCTTACTCTTCCTCCTCCTCCTCCTCCTATGTTGTCTTCCTCTTCCTCTCCGGGCTAAGGGGCCCGAAGTCAAACGCAATCCCCGCGCCGATGTTTGCTGGCGAAGGGGGAGGCGATGGCATCCGGGCGCGCTTGGACGACGAAGAAGCGGATGCCTTCTTCTTTGATGCCACGACCTTCGCCGCTTTCTTTGTCGTCATCGCCCTCGTCTGGCGCACGGGCGCCTCCTAGGCCCGCCGCAGCTGTGCGGCCCGGTCGGGGCAGGCTGACTCGCCGGAGGAGGCTCGCCGTAGGACCTGCCCTTTTCCGGCGATTGGAGGGTCGACGGTTGCCGTCTTCTCCCCCTCGCCCTCCTCCTCCGACGACCCGTCGGCTGCGTCCTCGACGAGGAGAGCCCCGACGCCGGCGCCACTGGCCTCCCCAGCGGCTGCTGCCCACCGGGCGAGCTCCTCTTCCTCCGCCTCCGCCGCAGCCTTGTCCACGACGCCGCCGGTGCTGCCAGCCTCCTCGACGAGCTTTGCCTCTTCCGCGGCAAGCCTTGCCTCCTCCACCCTTGCAGCGATGTAGTCCAGCTCCGCCGGAGAGGTGGCCTGGATAAGCTGCGGCTCGGGGTGACGTACACCTCATGCAAGGTGTCGAAGAACTCCTGCACCTTGAGCTCGTCCGGTGCAACCCAGCTTGGGTCAAGGCCATGCACGTTGAAGAGCAGCATCATGGCGATGATCTCGGACCGACAAGAGTTGTTGCTCGGCGGGACCACCCCCGTCGGCAACTTGAAAACATGCTCCTTGACGACCTTGCCGGCCTTCGCGGCAGCCCTGGCAAGCTTGCCGGACCGCTCCACCTCGCCTTCGTCATTAACATCGAGCTGGAAGATCCGCTGACAAAGATGGGTGTGCTGCAGCACCGTCAGGTTGTTGTCGAGGCCGGGGCGGAGCCTCATGATGTCGGCGGCGTTCACGAAAAGCCAGGCCGACCTCCCCTTGTCATGCAAGGGAGCAATTCGGCGGCGGATGAAGTCCGCCCCGATCATCTCGAGGGTGAGCCCGGCCTGGCTAAGTCGAAGAATCGTGGTGGTGGCGATCATGAGCTTTGCATCGTCGGCGTCGACATCGCCCCAATCACCCCCACGCACCGGTGGCTCCTGGCGAACCTTGCAGAATGCCGGCGGGTCCTTATCCTCAATCCAGCACCACCGGCCCCGCCATTCTTTCCACCTCTCCTTCGTGGCGCCGTCTGGGTACGCCCCCTTGGCCCTTGGGATCCAGGCGACGCAGCCAGAGATGGCGCCCCCTTTTTGGATTTGAGGAGAGAAGTAATGGCGGAAGAGTGCCGTGTTGGGGTGCACCCCGGTGAAGCCCTCGCAGAGGTGTGCAAAGAGAGCCATGCACGCCACGACATTTGGAGTGAAATCCAGAAGACGAAAGCCGTAGGTGTGCATGATATCCTTGAAGAAATTGGAAAAGGGGGGACAGAGCCCACAGGAGAAGTAGTTGACGATGAAAGGGTACCGATTTGGGTAGGCCCCGGCGCTGGTAGGGACAACGTGCGTGGCTGGATGCCCTGTTTTCTCTCCTCCCGTCTTCACCCCCCACAGATCCTTGTACATCTCTCGGAGCTCGGACACATCGACCGTCGAGGGGAAGTAGGCAAGCTGCACCCGCCCCGCCACCAGCTCGCTCTTTGGCTGCTCCGTCGCCCCGACGTCTTTAGCCACCCCCTTGCTTTTGGTGGATTTGGGCGCCATGGCGAGTGGGAGAAGCAAGAAAGTAGAGGATGGCGGAAGCACAGCGGCGATGGAAGCAGATGGGCTCAAGAAGATGGAAGAAAGGAGGCAGCGTTTCTAAGATTGGAGAAGGCGCGGGGAGGGGGGTAAAGTGAGCAGCGCGCCGGCGGTTATTCCTTTTTATGGGGAAGGCGCGGGCCGCCTCCTTTCCCATTAACTGCGATACGACGCATGCGTGCGGGAACCGTCCCACGCATGCCATCCACGTCACGCACGCGCGCACGACCCCCATGTCGCGCGTTCGATGTGGATCATGGGGAAGCGCAGCGTACGGAGCAATTACCATAGTAAGATCCGCCCCGCCTGCCCGCACACCGTTCTGGGCCTAGCCCAACAACGTGCTGCGCTTATGTATGGCCCAGGCCCGGGGGCTCCTGTCGGTGTACAAAAGTAGGGGCCCTCCTTTTGACCCCTTTACTTGTGCATGAGCAGTCAGAGCCACGCGCCGCGGCCACACGTAGCAGGGCAAAGGAGGGAAGCTGGAGAGAAGCCAAGGATTCGAGACGAACAAGGCAACATCAAGGACCAAGGCCACAAACTGCAGACGGGCGAAGCAGGTTGCCCCGGCAAGCCCCTTGCTGGCAGCAGCCTCCGCAGCCTCGGCAAACCCCTTGCCGGGGCAGCTCGCCCACACCAATGAAGCGGGCCACCCTCGAGCCACGGTCTCCAACGCCAGCAACCACGTTGGACCAGGGCTCGGGAGGCACCTCCATAGTGGCATGCAGATCTTTGTGAAGACATAGAATGCTCAGGATCAGATGAGGATTGGAAAGCAACAATCCTCACCAAGATCCTTACTGAAGGAATCCACAAGACCCCCGGCAAGATCCTTGCCGGGGACGCCAGCGCGCCACGGCAAGACCCTTGCCGGGCCACCCGATAAGGCCCTTGCCGGAGGCGACAGCGGGGCCACTACCAGGCCCACACCAACCAACTCCCCGCCGCCGTTCGCATGCAGCTGCCAGCCCAACCAGCTGGGCAGGCACCTGCGAGGCAACACGCAGGCCAACTCAGCATGCACCTGCGTGGCGGCATGCAGATCTTCGTGGAGGCTCCACTACCGCGCCACCTCAGATGCTTGTCTGCCTACATGGCACCGCATGCATCGCTGGCCAGGGCGCGTGTCGAAGCGAGGGGGAGCAGCGATGGACGGGATGGGCCTCACCCCCATCCCCGATAAAGTGAGGGACACCTAATACATGCATTAAATGCATCTTGTCCTGTAATACGGGCGATAATCTTGCAACACTGTAGGCCTTTCACTACAAAAAAATACACTTCCGTGATGATACGTGTTTGTCACAGTAGGTCGCGTTTTCTGTCATGCATGTACATCCATGACGATTTTATGAAAGAATCAAGATAGTCATACCTGTGCTGTCGTAGAAGTGTCACATGACATTGCCAAAATTATCATCACGGAAGTGTCCACTTCCATGACGATAAATTGCGCGTCACAGAAGTGCTTTCGTCAAGGGTGACCGACACGTGGCATCCACCGTAACGGAACGCTGTTAACCTATCGGGTCGGGTTTTGGATCCAATAACCTGTTAACAGCCCCGACCAACGGGAAATTTCCACGTGTAAAATTCTTATTGGCCGGACCAAACACGTGTCAGCTCGTCAGTGGGTCAGATAGGCGCCTATGATATGTCGACACGTGCCACGGCCCACCACTGGCCCATTTAGCTTACAAAGCTGGCCTGTTTGACTTGATCAAAAGTTAACGGGCTGGCCCATGAAAAGCCTATTAACGGTCTCTTCGCAAATAGCCCATTTTACGGCCCGTTAACTCACGGCCTGTTAGGCACTAAAGGAAATCGGCCCAACAATGTCATGTGGGCCGTCGAATATAACACTGATGACCCACAAGTATAGGGGATCTATCGTAGTCCTTTTGATAAGTAAGAGTGTCTAACCCAACGAGGAGCAGAAGGAAATGATAAGCGGTTTTCAGCAAGGTATTCTCTGCAAGTACTGAAATAAGTGGTAACAGATAGTTTTGTGATAAGATAAATTGTAATGAGCAACAAGTACCAAAAGTAAATAAAGTGCAGCAAGGTGGCCCAATCCTTTTTGTAGCAAAGGACAAGCCTAGACAAACTCTTATAATAGGAAAAGCGCTCCCGAGGACACATGGGAATATCATCAAGCTAGTTTTCATCACACTCATATGATTCGCATTCGGTACTTTGATAATTTGATATGTGGGTGGACTGGTGCTTGGGTGTTGTTCTTACTTGAACAAGCATCCCACTTATGATTAACCTCTATTGCAAGAATCGGCAACTACAACAAAAGTATTAAGGTAAACCTAACCATAGCATGAAACATATGGATCCAAATCAGCCCCTAACGAAGCAACGCATAAACTAGGGTTTAAGCTTCTGTCACTCTGGCAACCCATCATCTACTTATTACTTCCCAATGCCCTCCTCTAGGCCCAAATAATGGTGAAGTGTTATGTAGTCGACGTTCACATAACACCAATAGAGGCTAGACAACATACATCATATCAAAATATCGAACGAATACCAAATTCACATGACTACTAATAGAAAGACTTCTCCCTTGTCCTCAGGAACAAACGTAACTACTCACAAAGCATATTCATGTTCATAATCAGAGGGGTAATAATATGCATAAAGGATCTGAACATATGATCTTCCACCAAATAGACCAACTAGCATCAACTACAAGGAGTAATCAACACTACTAGCAACCTACTAGCACCAATCCCGGACTTGGAGACAAGAATTGGATACAAGACATGAACTAGGGTTTGGAGATGAGATGGTGCTGGTGAAGATGTTGATGGAGATTGCCCTCTCCCGATGAGAGGAGCGTTGGTGATGACGATGGTGATGATTTCCCCCTCCCGGAGGGAAGTGTCCCCGATAGAACAGCTCTGCCGGAGCCCTAGATTGGTTCCGCCAAGGTTCCGCCTCGTGGCGGCGGAGTCTCGTCCTGAAAGGTTGCCTTCCATTTTTTTCTCATCGAAAGACTTCATATAGGAGAAGATGGGCGTCGGAGAGGCACCAGGGGGCCCACGAAATAGGGGGGCATGCCCAGGGGGGCGCCCCCCACCCTCGTGAGCAGGGTGTGGCCCCCCTGGCCTTCATCTTTGGCGACGATATTTCTTTATTTATTTTAAGATATTCCGTGGAGTTTCAGGACTTTTGGAGTTGCGCAGAATAGGTCTCCAATATTTGCTCCTTTTCCAGCCCAGAATTCTAGCTGCCGGCATTCTCCCTCTTCATGTAAACCTTGTAAAATAAGAGAGAATAGCCATAAGTATTGTGACATAACGTGAAATAACTGCCCATAATGCAATAAATATTGATATAAAAGCATGATGCAAAATGGACGTATCAACTCCCCCAAGCTTAGACCTCGCTTGTCCTCAAGAGAAAAACAAATAACAATAAATATGTCATCATGTTTAGAGGTAGAGGCGTCGATAAAAATAAAATATGGACATGAAGGCATCATGATTATTTCCATAACAGCAACATATATAGATTTTTTCATATGATTACTTATGTTCAAGTGATGATCTTTTCACAATGCAAAAGTATGAATCAGAAACCTTATTGAGCACCAACAAATTATAACCTTAGTCATTGAAGCAATTGCAATTTATCATAACATCGGAAAGAGTCTATGTCAGGGCTTAAAAGCAAGTCCACATACTCAACTATCACTTAGTCCTTCATAATTGCTAACACTCACGCAATACTTGTGGTTACGGAGTTTTAATAGGACACAGAGAAAGATAGGGGCTTATAGTTTTGCCCCACAACCTTTTACCTCAAGGGTAATGTCAACAATAATAATTCACGCTCCCTGTTGGCGCCAAAACCGGCGGATCTCGGGTAGGGGGTACCGAACTGTCCGTCTAGGCGGATGGTAACAGGAGACAAGGGACACGATGTTTTTACCCAGGTTCGGGCCCTCTCGACGGAGGTAAAACCCTACTCCTGCTTGATTGATATTGATGATATGGGTAGTACAAGAGTAGATCTACCACGAGATCAAGGAGGCTAAACCCTAGAAGCTAGCCTATGGTATGATTGTTGTAATGGTTGTTCGTCCTACGGACTAAAACCCTCCGGTTTATATAGACACCAGAGAGGGCTAGGGTTACACAGAGTCGGTTACAATGGTAGGAGATCTACATATCCGTATTGCCAAGCTTGCCTTCCACGCCAAGGAAAGTCCCATCCGGACACGGGACGAAGTCTTCAATCTTGTATCTTCATAGTCTTGGAGTCCGGCCGATGATGATAGTCCGGCTATCCGGACACCCCCTAGTCCAGGACTCCCTCAGTAGCCCCCGAACCAGGCTTCAATGACGACGAGTCCGGCGCGCATATTGTCTTTGGCATTGCAAGGCAGGTTCTCCTCCAAATTCCATGTGCTTGCCGAATAGTGTCCGGCTTCCTTACAAATGTTGCGCTCCTTGGCTTCCGCGCCCAATAATGGCCCTGTTCCACGTGTCACATGAATGCGAAAGGCCAGGGTATTTTTATATTTTACCCCCTAGCTGCGCAAATAATCTGCCTATAAGAGAGGCAAGAATCCAGATCCAAATCACACCATCTTCCTTCCGTGAGTACTCAACGGAGCGCTTCTGACCAAAAATCCACTCCATCATGGACTGTTGACGCGGCTCCTCCTCTCGCGCTCCTAGTCCTCAGCTAGGAGATTGGAGGAGATGTTCAGTTCCGCACAACGAGCTGGTGACGCTCCAAGCGGAGGGATACCTTCCTCCGGCCTTTATGGTCCCGTTTCGAGCCGGGCTGGCCACCTACAAAGGTGGAAAGCAAGCGGAGGCCACCCCTAGTCCCTCCAAAGGAGAGCGGGTGTGCTTCGTCCCTTATCTAATAAGGGGGCTCGGGCTTCCCATACATCCGTTTCTCCGGGGGCTTCTGGAGTTCTACGGACTCCAGCTTCATCACCTCACGCCCGCCTCTATTCTGCACATCGCGGGTTTCATGCTCTTTGCGAGCTGTTCCTGGGTATCGAGCCCCATTTTGCGCTGTGGAAGAGACTATTTTGCCTTGTACCCCGTTCTCACAAGGGGTCAATATATCAAGTGGGCGGAACCGAAATATGGCGCATCGCCGGGACCGGATATCTATCCGGAACCCCAAAGAAGGTGTCTGATGACTGGCCTTCGGAATGGTTTTATGTAGAAGATGCTCCACTGCCGGACCCAGTTCGGATCGGCCTCCCGGAGTTCAGCAAGGCTCCTCTGAAGAAACGCCTAAGTTGGCGCCCGCGGAGCCCTCAACAGGAGGAAGACAGGAGCGTCCATTATTTGATGGGCCGGATAAGGTTGCTAGCCCATTCCGGATTGACCATGATTGGAGTCATGGCCACGTGCATTATGCGAGGGGTGCAACCGCTCCAATATAGGGGCCACCCCATGTGGGATTTCAACAGGGAGAATGATGCCACCCGTCATGGCCGCAAGGGGCCGGGATTGGCCGCAGATCTGGTGAAGATTCTGTCCGGCCTGTACAAGGGGGAGAAGGAGGACTTCCTCCAGACGAGCCCATTGAATGGGTTTTCCATGAATAACCCTCGGAGCTGGGTAAGCGGACGTTTGTTTATCCGACCCGTGCTTTCAAAGTTAAGTACCTTACTTTATGGTTTTGACGCAGGAACTGCGCCGGGATGTGGAGAGCATACATAGTCCGGCTCCACAACCCGAGGATCCAGGAAGATCCCTTGATCCAGCCTCCGAAGAGGATCCGGACATAAAGGTGGAGCTAATCGACGGGGTGTTCCACCAACTCAGCATGGACAATGCTCTAGTCGCCATTACGGCTGACTACCCCGGCTTATCTCTGGCTTCCCAGGTAATTATGACCGGAGTCCTGACACCACTACTTCATCGTTGCGTATTTCTGATCACCGTATACAATGGTGTCTCGCAGAAGGTGCCTTCAAGGCGGGAAGCCGAACCCGTGGCGGCTGACCAACAAGGGTCAGTCCGGCCCAACAGGCGGAAGAGGGGTGCAGTGCGAATCGAAACGTCACCGCAATGGTATAGCTCGCGACCGTTGTTTAAGGAAAAGATTCCTAGGAGGTGCATTAACGCTCATGACTTTTCCAAGAGAAAGAGCGCTTGCCGGACTGTGCCCGGAGAGGTTGCCAACCAAGCCTCCGCCAATCAGGCTCCAACACCTGGTCTGGAGGGGGAGGCAAGCGCAAGGCGCGAGCCGGATACTCCTCCAACGGAGGATGCCGATAGGCTGTCCGCCACCAGGTCTGAGGTGGAGAGCGCCATGAATCATAGGCGCCGCCGGACAGTTCTTCGTGACGCGTGTTTCTCTCTCGAGGTGTTGAATGCCTTTAACGCGGGAGACGCGCACCTCCGTGCCGCTCAAGATGGTTTGACCAGAGCCACGGAGCAGTATGTAAAAGACATACAGGTAAGGGATTTTAATATTTGTATATGCCAGTAGCCCCCGAGACTTAAAGTAGTTAAAATAACTGATTTAAGGATCATTTGATATGCAGGATCTCATGGAGAAGAATACCCAATTGTCCCAGGAGCTACAAGAGTGCAAGGCCCAACTTGAGACCGCACTAGCTGCCGCAGGAGGAGACACAGAGACCCCCTCCGGTAACACATTATTTTTTAAAAAGATAAGCGGTGTGCGGCGTGCGTATAAGTCTAACAATGATATTGCAGATGTTGCCGGACTGGATCCGGACAAGCAACAGCTACTGCGCCAGCTGAAGGCCGGCGAGAGGGTGCTTATGAAGGTGCAGCAGGAGAGGAACAAGCTCCAAGACACCCACACCCAGCTTGGAGAGGAGCTAAAGGGTGTTCGGGCCCAGCTGTCTAGCTCCGTGAGGGAGAATCAGCGGCTTCGTCGCGGCATCTACAGTAAGTGCTTAAGCAAACTCTTTTGAAAAGAAGAGTTCGGCCAGGAAGTCGAATTGACAAAAATGTGTCTGTAGGTATGCTCACAGGTCGCCCTGCGGAGGAAATGCCCGGTTCAATGGGTGACCAACTTCCCGAGCTGGTGCAACTGCTCGAACGTGTTCGGCAGGCGATGAGTGGCGTCGTCCAGGCCTTATGGCCGTCCGTCTCCCTACCCGAGGGCATTGGAGAGCTTGCGGAGAAGCTTCAGGGAGCACGGAAGCGCTTCCGTTTATGGAAGATATCGGCCTGCCGTCAAGGTGCCAGGGAAGCCTGGGCCATGGTGAAGACGCGGTACAAGAAGGCGGATCCAAACCACATGGCCGAGGTCGGACCTGTGGGGCCCGATGGGAAGGAGATCCCTGTGAGCTTAGTGTATGGCCAAGTAGAGTTGGCTGCTAAGTATTCCCAACGGGACTGTAAATTAGACAGCCTGTTAGATGGGATTGAGGAGGAGTACAGTCAGTCGATTTGACGATGTATTTTAAAATGACATGTAAAATGCCTTCTAGCCGGATTGTAGATCGTTTGTCTTTGCCGACTTTTTCGCTTCAACCTCGGGACCCTAGAGTCCGGAGTGTGTCCGAATACCTTCTCGGTTATGAAAAAACCAGGGCATGCATGGAGACCAGGCGTAGGGGTCATTAGTGCTTTATCAGACAAGTGCCCAACTAGTTATGTTATATTACATGGTTAGTAAGAAACATCTTCCAGGGAGAATAGTTCCGTTAAGGGTTCCTTTCCCTGGGAGGCATGCCCTAAAGTGCATGTCCGGACTGCGAAAAGAGCAGGAAAACATCTGGGGGCAGATAAATAAATAGTTAAAAAGGAAAATCATCTTTCAAGTCACCGACCGAATATTCCCTTAAGAACGCTAGCTTTTGGCTTCACCCAGTCTGAGGTACACATCCGGCTGACCCGGCAGTAACAATCGCAGAGGTGCTCCCTTTACCTCCTAGCCGAACAATCGGGAACGTAGGGGTAATCACAGGAGCCAGGCAACCCAGCTTGGCCAAAACTTAAGTCATATCGATGCATATAATGGTGAATAAAAGGTACATGCGGAAGTTTGACACATGTATTCGGCATAAAGCCTGTTATAAGTAAGCTTCTGTGAAAGAAGCCCCCAGGTATAATGAGTGCAAGTAGCACGTCAAGTGTGTGCGAACAATGCGCAGATCGTCCCTCAAGGGCTTTATGAAAAAAGTGGGAGAAAAGAGATAAACAAAAGACAACTGAAGTGTAAAATGTGGACGCAGGAAGGAGACGAACTCTGAGTCCGGCGCTAGGCGTAGAATCTTCGGAGGCAGGCTGCGTTCCAGGGGTTCGGCTCGAGTCGGTTGTCCGATGCGTTTCGCAGACGGTATGCTCTGCCGGTCAGGACTTGGTCGATGATGAAGGGACCTTCTCATTTGGGCTTGAGTTTGTCCTTTTTCTTGTTCGGCAGGCATAGAACTAGTTCGCCAACGTTGTAAGTTTTAGCCCGTACTTCTCTACTTTGATATCTTCGAGCCTGCTGCTGATAGAATGCGGAACGAGCCTTTGCCACGTCGCGCTCCTCCTCCAATGTGTCCAAGCTGTCCTGCCGATCCAGCTCGGCTTCTCTTTCTTCGTACATGCGCACTCGAGGTGAGTCATGAATTATGTCGCAGGGCAAAACTGCTTCTGCGCCGTATACCATAAAGAATGGTGTGAATCCGGTAGTACGGTTTGGCGTGGTCCGCAGCCCCTAGAGTACGGAGTCGAGCTCCTCTACCCAGTGCGTGTTAGATTCCGTAAGGGACCGCACTAATCTGGGTTTGATGCCGCTCATGATTAGACCATTTGCCCGTTCAACTTGACCGTTAGTTTGAGGGTGATAGACTGAAGCGTAGTCGAGCTTAATGCCCATATTTTTGCACCAGAGTTTAACCTCGTCGGCCGTAAAGTTCGTGTCGTTATCGGTGATGATGCTGTGGGGGACGCAATAACGGTGTACTACCCCGGATATGAAGTCTATCACTGGTCCGGATTCGGCCGTTTTAACTGGCTTGGCCTCTATCCATTTGGTGAATTTGTCCACCATGACCAATAGGTACTTTTGCTTGTGGGTTCCCCCTTTAAGGGGTCCAACCATGTCAAGCCCCCAGACCGCGAACGGCCAGGTGATGGGTATAGTTTTGAGGGCGGTGGGTGGCATGTGGCTCTGATTAGCAAAGAGCTGACAACCGACACATCGTTGGACTAAATCCTGAGCATCTGCCCGGGCCGTTGGCCAATAAAATCATGTACGGAAGGCCTTGCCTACGAGGGCCCGGGCTGCAGCGTGGTGTCCGCCTAGTCCGGCGTGAATTTCAGCCAGAAGGTTTCGCCCTTCCTCTTCGGAGAAGCACCTTTGAAGGACTCCGGTTGTACTTTTCTTATAAAGTTCTCCCTCATGGACCTTGTAGGCTTTAGATCGCCGAACTATGCAGCGGGCCTCATTTTGGTCTTCGGGAAGTTCCTGCCTAATTAAGTAGGCTAGGAATGGTTTTATCCACGGGGCAATTACCGCCATTATTTCGTGGGCTGAAGGTGTTATTTCATCGGCTGAACCGCCAATTATGTCAGATTGTTCCGTGTTGGGTGGTGCGGTTGCTTCCGGGTTGTTATTTCCGGACTCCTCTTCCCATAGTACGGATGGCTTAAAGAGCCGCTCCAGGAAGATGTTTGGAGGGACGGTGTCGCGTTTTGCGCCGATGCGTGCCAACACGTCGGCTGCTTGGTTATTATCCCGGGCTACGTGGTGGAATTCGAGTCCTTCGAACCGAGCTGACATTTTTAGGACAGCGTTACGATAGGCTGCCATTTTCGGATCCTTGGCGTCAAAGTCTCCATTTACTTGGGATATTGCAAGGTTTGAATCCCCGCGCACCTCTAGGCATTGAATACCCATGGAGGTTGCCATCCGGAGACCATGTAGGAGGGCCTCATATTCGGCTGCATTGTTGGAGTCCGTGTACATTATCTGAAGTACGTACTGGACTATGTCTCCGGATGGGGACATCAATACGATGCCAGCCCCCAAGCCGGCCAACATTTTGGAGCCGTCGAAATGCATAATCCAATTGGAGTATGCGCCGTACTCTTTAGGGAGTTCGGCTTCAGTCCATTCAGCGACGAAGTCAGCCAAGACTTGCGACTTTATAGCTCGCTGAGGTTTATAAGTTATGTCAAATGGTAAGAGCTCAATGGCCCATTTTGCAATCCTGCCCGTCGCGTCGCGGTTGTTTATAATGTCGTTGAGGGGTACTTCGGAGGCCACTGTTATCGAACACTCTTGAAAGTAGTGTCGCAGCTTCCGGGATGCCATAAACACCGCGTACGCTGTCTTTTGATAATGCGGGTACCGGGACTTGCATGGAGTTAAGACAGTGGATATGTAGTACACTGGCTTTTGAAGAGGGAATTTGTGTCCTTTTGTTTCTCGTTCGACGACGAGTACCGCGCTGACAACTTGATGTGTTGCCGCGATATATAATAACATTGGTTCGCCTAGGTTAGGCACGGCCAGGACCGGATTTGTTGCCAGTATGGCCTTTATTTCTTCGAGTCCGACCGTGGCGGCATCCGTCCACTCGAAGTGTTCGGTGCGCCTGAGGAGGTGATAGAGGGGCAATGCCTTTTCTCCTAAACGGGAGATGAAGCGGCTTAGAGCCGCCACGCATCCAGTCAATTTTTGTATTTGTTTGAGGTCTTTTGGAATATCCAGCTGTGACAGAGCTCGGATCTTGGCTGGGTTTGCTTCAATTCCTCTACCGGATACAATGAAGCCCAGGAGCTTTCTGGCTGGTACGCCGAAAACGCATTTTTCCGGGTTCAGCTTTATGTCATATGCTCGGAGGTTATCGAATGTGAGCCTCAAATCGTCTACTAGAGTTTCGACGTGTTTGGTCTTGATGACCACGTCGTCTACGTATGCCTCTACTGTTTTGCCGATCTGGGTAGCCAGACATGTCTGAATCATGCGCTGATATGTTGCGCCGTCGTTTTTGAGTCCGAAGGGCATCGTGTTGAAGCAGAATGGTCCATATGGAGTAATGAATGCCGTTGCGGCTTGGTCCGCCTCCGCCATCTTGATTTGATGGTAGCCGGAGTATGCGTCGAGGAAGCACAATGAATCGTGCCCTGCAGTAGCATCGATTATTTGATCGATGCGGGGAAGGGGGGAAGGATCCTTTGGACAAACCTTGTTGAGGTAAAGTCGACACATAGGCGCCAGGATTTGTCCTTCTTTGGTACCATTACCAGGTTTTCTAGCCAGTCCGGATGTTTGATGTCTCTGATGAATCCGGCTTCCAATAGTTTGGCTAGCTCCTCTCCCATTGCCTGTCTTTTGGGTTCGGAAAATCGCCGAAGAGCCTGTTTGACTGGCTTGAATCCTTTTAGGATATTTAGGCTGTGTTCTGCCAACCTTCGTGGGATTCCTAGCATATCTGAAGGGTGCCAGGCAAATATATCCCAATTTTCCCGAAGGAATTCTCGTAGTGCGGAGTCTACGTCAGGGTTTAATTGTGCCCCGATGGAGGCCATCTTTGTGGGGTCCGTTGGATGGACCTGGAATTTGACTATTTCGTCCGCTGGTTTAAAAGAGGTGGATTTGGATCTCTTATCAAGTATCACATCGTCCCTGTTCATCATGGAGCGCAGCGCAGTGAGTTCTTCTGCTGCTAGGGCTTCGGATAGTGCCTCTAGGGCTAGTGTGGCTGTCTTGTTTTCGAGCAGAGTGCTATGTCCGGATCACTGACAAGAGTGATTATTCCGTTGGGCCTGGGCATCTTAAGCTTCATGTGCCCGTAATGGGGTATGACTTGAAAAATTGTGAATGCCTCTCGCCCTAATAGAGCGTGATATCTGCTGCTGAACGGGGCCACTTGGAATGTAACCTCCTCGGACCTGTAATTGTCCGGCGAGCCGAACACCACATCGAGTGTAATTTTTCCTGTGCAGCGTGCTTCCTGGCTAGGGATTATTCCTCTAAAGGTTGTGCTGCTTCGCTCAATGCGGCTCCAGTCTATTTCCATTTTTCAAAGTGTTTCCTCGTAGATGAGGTTTAATCCGCTGCCGCCATCCATGAGCACCTTGGTAAGGCAAAAGCCGTCCACTATTGGGCTAAGGACCAATGCGGCTGGTGCTCGGGGAGTTCGGAATTTAGGTTCGTCGCTGGCGTTGAAGGTGATAGCCGTGTCACTCCATGGATTTGTTGTTGCTACTTGGTAGACTTCGGCGAGGCTGCGGATTGTTTGTTTCCGCATATTATTTGATGCGAAAGTCTCGAAGACTGTTGACACCGTACTGGTACTGTTGGAGTGGTTCTCCGGGGCTATAAGCTCTTCGCCACTTTTGGCCACCTGCCGCAGTATCCAACATGCTCGAAGGCTATGTGTTGGAGTGGCGCCCTCTGTACTGTGAATTTTACAGGGTCCGCTAAGCCATTCCTCCAGTACGGTTCTGTACCCTTTATGGGGTTTTTGCTTTATGGTTTTTGTACCGGGTGCCTGAGCATGATGCACCCTTTTGTTTTGGACTAGGGTTGTATTCGGAGCCGGATTGTCCCAAAACTTAGTTTCGGTTTTCCGGAAACTCTCCATCGCACAGTACTTTCATACTATGGACGCCAGGTCGGCGAAGCGTGTAATTTCACGACGACTTATGGCGTTCAAGATTCCCTTGTCCGTGCAATTATTGCAGAAAATCGAAATTGCGTTTTCCTCACGGCAGTCTTTTATCCTGTCCATAACCAGGAGGAATCTGGCCCAGTAATGATGTACTGTTTCAGCAAGCTCTTGCCGGATTTGAGATAGATCGCATATGTTTGGGTGGGTGGGCGGAATTGAGTCCGGAACCCTGCCCATCTTGAGGCTCAAAGGCCGAAAATTTTCCGAATTTGGAAGCTTGGATTGCTGGACGTTGTCCAACGAGTCTGGTCCGCTACCTGACTTTAGGTTCAGTACTTGATCGACGTCCGTCCCTCCGCGGTAATCCGGCATGGAGGGTTCGGGAGTCCGGACATAACTAGTCTTTAATACAGAAGAAGAGTCGCCGCGTTGTTCCTCTACCACCGCAACGTGGTGGGTAACCTGGGGAGAGTTAATCTCTCTCAGATCGGTTTTAAGCCCAATCTGATTGTAGTCTGTAGCGACTCCTAGGGCGGCGGTGCGATCCAAGAGCTCTCTTATGGACGAGAGCTCTATTGGATCCAGCTGCTCGGCGAATTCCGAGTTGACGTGAAGATTGCTTTTGATGACCCGAGAGGTCATCGTTGAAGCGGTGGCTGAACAGGCGGTCATGAGGAAACCACCTAGCCGGATAGTTTGGCCGGCGGCCAAAGCTCCTTTGGCGATGGTACCGTCTTTAAAGATGGGAAGAGGCATCCTTCCTGATCGTGACGGCACAGAGGAACTCTCAATGAAAGCACCAATGTCGGTGTCAAAACCGGCGGATCTCGGGTAGGGGGTCCCGAACTGTGCGTCTAGGCGGATGGTAACATGAGACAAGGGACACGATGTTTTTACCCAGGTTCGGGCCCTCTCGACGGAGGTAAAACCCTACTCCTGCTTGATTGATATTGATGATATGGGTAGTACAAGAGTAGATCTACAGCGAGATCAAGGAGGCTAAACCCTAGAAGCTAGCCTATGGTATGATTGTTGTAATGGTTGTTCGTCCTACGGACTAAAACCCTCCGGTTTATATAGACACTAGAGAGGGCTAGGGTTACACAGATTCGGTTACAATGGTAGGAGATCTACATATCCATATTGCCAAGCTTGCCTTCCACGCCAAGGAAAGTCCCATCCGGACACGGGACAAAGTCTTCAATCTTGTATCTTCATAGTCTTGGAGTCCGGCCGATGATGATAGTCTGGCTATTCGGACACCCCCTAGTCCAGGACTCCCTCACTCCCCTACATCCAATTAGATATATATATCATGTTCTTTCCAACATGCTGAGCTTGCCAAAGGATAAAATGAAAAAGGAAAGGTGAAGATCACCGTGACTCTTGCATAAGGTAGAGGATAATAATAAAAGATAGGCCCTTCGCAGAGGGAAGCGGAGGTTGTCATGCACGTTTAGGGTTGATGCACAAAATCTTAATGCAAAAGAACGTCACTTTATATTGCCCCTTGTATGTGGACCTTTATTATGCAGTTCGTCGCTTTTATTACTTCCACAACAAGTTCGTACAAAGCTTATTTTCTCTGCACTAATAAGTCGTGCATATTTAGAGAGCAATTTTTATTGCTTGCACCGATGACAACTTACTTGAAGGATCTTACTCAATCCATAGGTAGATATGGTGGACTCTCATGGCTGAACTGGTTTAAGGGTATTTGGAAGCACAAGTAGTATTTCTACTTGGTGCTGAGAATTTGGCTAGCATGAGGGGGAAAGGCAAGCTCAACACGTTAGAGGATAAGAAAACATAACTCATTATGTTGTCTTCCTTGTCCAACCTCAACTCTTTAGCATGTCATATTTTAATGAGTGCTCCCAATCATAAAAGATGTCAATGATAATATATCTATATGTGAAACCTCTCTTTCCTTATTACTTCCTATTAATTGCAATGATGACCAAAGCTATATTTGCCAACTCCCAACAACTTTTAATCATCATACTCTTTCTATGTGAAGTCATTACTTTCAATAAGATCAATTTGAACTCTTTGATTCTTTTTATTCTTTTTCTTCTTTTATTTTATTCACCCAAGATCATGGCAAAATAATCAAGCCCTTGACTCAACACTAATCTTTATTATATAGCTCACGGACTCGATTACAAAGAAGGATTATAAAGCAAAACTCAAAACTAGATCATGCCATGACTTTATTCTACTAAATCAAGATACTACTAAAAGGATCGAACTAAGAAAAACGGTAAAGATAGGAGTTGTGATGGTGATACGATACCAGGGCACCTCCCCCAAACTTGGCAGTTGCCAAGGGGAGTGCCCATACCCATGTGATTATATCTCCTTCTTTGTTGTTGACGGTGGAGGTGTTGATGATGCTGCAGGCTTGTCGTCCACCTTCCATGCCATAGGCTCACCATCATAGAAGGATGATCGAGTCTCCGGAATCCGCAAATCTGCAGCCAAACTCATCCTTTTGAATCTATATTCATACTCACAGTTTTGATTTTGCAGATCATAGATTTGGGCTTGGAGGTGCTCGATCTTCTCATGTAGCTTGAAGATGGCCTCCTCGGTGTTCTTGGCATCCGGCTCGTAGTTGTTGGTGAACTCCGCGAGCATCTTGTGGCTAGCGTTGATTCCACGCTCCACCATCCCCTGGCACTTGAAAACTTGTTGCTCCATTGCTTCGAGCCTCGACTCCACGCTTCCGGTTCCCTTTGGTCCCTCAACATCACGGATGTGCAGCAACCCATCACGCATCTCAATGGTTTGAGGGTGTCGCAGCACCTCCGCGAGGTAAGGGTTGATCACCTTCTCAAAGAACTTGTCCTTGGAAGCACTTGGGGTCGTCATGATGATCTAGACCTGTTAGAAAAACAGCTCAAAACAAGAACAAGGGAGATTTGCGTGATACGAGAGTCAAAACCTTTAGGAGAATATATAATGAATTTTTACCGACCAAAATACGTATCGTGCAAGAAAACAAAGTCCGGAGGGCACACGAGGTGCTCACGAGGTAGGGGGCGTGCCTAGGGGGGTAGGGCGCGCCCACCGCCCTCGTGGGGGCCCTCGTGTCCTTCCCGGACTGCCACTTATTTTTCTAAATATTCCAAAACGGAGAAATATTGCCTTAAAAATTGTTTTGGAGTCGGTTTACTTACCGTACCACATACCTATTCCTTTTCGGAGTCTGAAACGGTCTGGAAAGTGTCCCTTATGTATTCCTCCGGGATTACGGTTTCAATAATATTGGTTTCAACATTTATAAGATTACCTAAGATAGAGTGTTTGATCCTTTGACCGTTTACCACCTTTGGATTTGTGCCTTCGAAGTTGTTGATTTTTATGGCACCGGAACGATAGACCTCCTTGATAACATAATCACCTACATTAAACTCACGCTTTTGTATTCTTTTGTCATGCCATCTTTTAACTTTTTCTTTAAACAACTTGGCATTTTCATAAGCTTGGGTTCTCCATTCATCAAGTGAGCTGATATCAAATAACCTCTTCTCACCGGCAAGTTTGAAATCATAGTTGAGCTCTTTAATAGCCCAATATGCCTTATGTTCTAGTTCGAGAGGTAAGTGACATGCTTTTCCATAAACCATTTTATACGGAGACATACCCATAGGATTCTTATATGCTGTTCTATAGGCCCATAATGTGTCATCCAGTTTCTTGGACCAATTCTTTCTAGACCTATTAACGGTCTTTTGCAAAATTAATTTGAGCTCTCTATTGCTCAATTCTACTTAACCACTAGACTGCGGGTGATATGGAGATGCAATTCTATGATTAACGTCATATTTAGCAAGCATTTTACGGAAAGCACCATGAATAAAGTGTGAACCACCATCAGTCATTAAATATCTAGGGACTCCAAACCTCGGAAAAATAACTTCGTTAAGTATTTTAATAGAGGTGTTATGATCAGCACTACTAGTTGGAATAGCTTCTACCCACTTAGTAACGTAATCAACAGCAACTAAAATATGTGTATATCCATTAGAGGCAGGAAAAGGTCCCATATAATCAAAGCCCCAAACATCAAATGGTTCAATAACAAGTGGATAATTCATAGGCATTTCTTGACGTCTACTAATATTACCAATTCTTTGACATTCATCGCAAGACAAAACAAACTTACGGGCATCCTTGAAGAGAGTGGGCCAATAAAAACCGGATTGCAATACCTTATGTGCAGTTCTATCTCCAGCGTGGTGTTCTCCACAAGCTTCGGAGTGACACTTGCATAGGATCTGTTCCTGTTCATGCTCAGGTACACAACGTCTAATAACACCATCTATTCCTTCTTTATAAAGATGTGGGTCATCCCAAAAGTAATGTCGCAAATCATAGAAAAACTTTTTGTTTTGTTGGTATGTGAAGCTAGGTGGTATAAATTTAGCAACAATATAATTAGCATAATCCGCATACCATGGAGTGCTACAAGAAGTGCTTATGACATTTAATTGTTCATCAGGAAAACTATCATCAATAGGTAGTGGGTCATCAAGAACATTCTCTAACCTAGATAAGTTATCTGCAACGGGGTTCTCAGCTCCTTTTCTATCAACAATATGCAAATCAAATTCTTGCAGCAATGCAAATCAAATTCTTGCAGCAAGAGAACCCATCTAATAAGTCTAGGTTTTGCATCTTTCTTTTCCATAAGATATTTAATAGCAGCATGATCAGTGTGAATAGTTACTTTAGAATCAACAATATCGGGTCTGAATTCATCAAAAGCAAATACAACTGCTAAAAGTTCCTTTTCGGTAGTAGCATAATTTCTTTGAGCATTGTCTAGAGTCTTACTAGCATAATGGATAACATTTAATTTCTTATCAGCTCTTTGCCCTAGAACAGCACCTACAGCGTAATCACTAGCATCACACATAATTTCAAAGGGTAAATTCCAATCAGGTGGCTTAACAACAGGTGCCGAGACTAATGCTTTCTTAAGTATTTCAAATGCTTCTACACAATCATCATCAAAGACAAATGGTACATCTTTTTGTAGTAAATTAGTGAGAGGCCGAGAAATTTTTGAGAAGTCCTTAATGAACCTCCTATAAAATCCAGCGTGTCCAAGGAAACTTCTTATACCTTTGATGTCCTTGGGACATGGCATATTTTCAATAGCATCAACCTTGGCTTTATCAACTTCAATACCTCTTTCAGAAACTTTGTGCCCCAAGACAATACCTTCATTAACCATAAAGTGGCACTTTTCCCAATTCAAGACAAGATTAGTTTCTTCACATCTCTGCAAAACTCGATCAAGATTGCTCAAGCAATCATCAAAAGAGGAACCATAGACGGAAAAATCGTCCATGAAAACCTCACAAATTTTTTTCACAAAAATAAGAGAATATAGCCATCATGCATCTTTGAAAGGTAGCAGGTGCATTACATAAACCGAAAGGCATACGTCTATAAGCAAAAGTACCAAAAGGGCATGTAAAAGTAGTCTTTGATTGATCTCTAGCCGACACAGGTATTTGAGAGAAACCAGAATAACCATCTAGAAAGCAATAATGTGTATGTTTGCATAATCTTTCTAGCATTTGATCAATAAAAGGTAAGGGGTAATGATCTTTCTTAGTAGCCTTATTTAATTTGCGGAAATCAATTACCATCCTATAACCTGTGATAATTCTTTGCGGAATCAATTCATCTTTATCATTAGGGACAACAGTAATACCTCCCTTCTTGGGGACAAAATTGACAGGACTTACCCACTGACTATCAGCAACGGGATAAATTATACCTGCCTCCAGAAGCTTGAGTATTTCTTTTCTTACCACTTATTTCATTTTAGGATTCAAACGTCGTTGAGGATCACGAACTGGTTTGGCATCCGCTTCCAAATTTATTTTATGTTGACATAGAGTGGGACTGATGCCCTTAAGATCATCAAGAGTATATCCAATAGCGGCACGGTGCTTCTTCAGAGTTTTCAATAATCTTTCTTCTTCATGATCTGAAAGGTTAGCACTAATAATGACAAGATATATTTTCTTTTCATCAAGATAAGCATATTTAAGATTATCAGGCAACGGTTTAAGCTCAAACACGGGATCACCCTTGGGTGGAGGAGGATCCCCTAGGATTTCAACAGGCAAATTGTGAAGATTGGATTAAATGCAACTCTGAAGATTGGGACCTCGAAGAATACTTCATCTATTTCCCTTCTTTCATTCATGCACATATCATTTTCATGGTCTAGCAAATAGTGTTCTAAAGGATCACTAGGAGGTACGGCAATAGAAGCAAGACTAATAATTTCATCTTTAATAGGCAATTCTTCCTCATGATGTTGTTTACTAAATTTAGAGAAATTAAACTCATGAACCATATCATCCAAGCCAATAGTAACAACATTCTTTTCGCAGTCTATCTTAGCATTAACAGTATTCAAGAAGGGTCTACCAAATATAATGGGACAAAAGCTATCTTGTGGAGAACCAAGAACAAGAAAATCAGCGGGATATTTGGTTTTTCCACACAAGACTTCAACATCTCTAACAATTCCCATTGCAGATATAGTATCTCTATTGGCAAGTTTAATTGTAACATCAATGTCTTCTATCTCAGCGGGTGCAATTTCATGCTTAATTTCTTCATACAAGGTAATAGGTATAACACTAGCACTAGCACCCATATCACATAAGCCATGATAACAATGATCTCCTATTTTAACAGAAATAACAGGCACGCCTATCACAAGTCTATGTTTATCTCTAGCACAAGGTTTAGCAATTCTTGTAGTTTCACCACAGAATTGAATAACATGCCCATCAGTATTATCAGACAAGAGATCTTTAACAATAGCAATATTAGGTTCTACTTTAACTTGCTCAGGAGGTGTATAAGTTCTAATATTGCTTTTACGAACAACAGTTGAAGCTTTAGCACGATCCTTCATTCTAACAGGGAAAGGTGGTTTCTCAACATAAGAAGTGGGAACAATAGGATCATTATAAGTGACAGTCTTTTCTTCAACTTTAATAGGTGCAACTACTTTTACTTCTATGGGAGGATGATATTTAAACCACTTCTCCTTGGGGAGATCAACATAGGTAGCAAAATATTCACAGAAAGAAGCTACAATCTCAGAGTCAAGTCCATATTTAGTGCTAAACTTACGGAAAATATCGGTATCCATAAAAGATTTAACACAATCAAACTTAGGTGTCATACCTGACTCCTTACCTTCGTCGAGGTCCCAATCTTCAGAGTTGCATTTAATTCTATCCAATAAATTCCATTTAAATTCAATAGTCTTCATCATAAAAGAGCCAGCACAAGAAGTATCGAGCATGGTGCGGTTGTTATCAGTAAGTCGAGCATAAAAACTTTGAATAATTACTTCTCTTGGGAGCTCATGATTGGGGCATGAATATAACATTGATTTAAGCCTCCCCCAAGCTTGAGCGATGCTTTCTCCTTCACGAGGCCAAAAATTATATATATAATTGTGATCACGATGAACAAGATGCATAGGGTAATACTTTTGATGAAATTCCAATTTCAATCTTTTATAGTTCCATGATCTCGTATCATCACATAGCCTATACCATGTCAATGTGTCTTCCTTCAAAGATAAAGGGAAGACCTTCTTCTTAACAACATCATCGGGTATACCTGCAAGCTTAAATAGTCCACAAACTTCATCCACATAGAGTAGATGTCCATCAGGATGCTTTGTTCCATCTCTTGTAAAAGTGTTAGCTAGCAGTTTTTCCATCATACCCGAAGGAATTTTAAAAGGAGTTTCATTTTCAATAGGTTCAGTAGGTTGAGGAGCAACTCTTTGCTCTACTGGACGGTGTGAAGATACCCCAAACAAGCCCCTCAGAGAATTACTTTCCATAGTAACAAGTGATAGAAAATTTCAGCATACTATATAAATTTTTCCTTACCAAATTCCACCTACCAAAGCGCTACACTCCCCGGCAACGGCGCTAGAAAAGAGTATTGATGACCCACAAGTATAGGGGATCTATCGTAGTCCTTTTGATAAGTAAGAGTGTCAAACCCAACGAGGAACAGAAGGAAATGATAAGCGGTTTTTAGCAAGGTATTCTCTGCAAGTACTGAAATAAGTGGTAACATATAGTTTTGCGATAAGATAAATTGTAACAAGCAACAAGTAACAAAAGTAAATAAAGTGCAGCAAGGTGGCCCAATCCTTTTTGTAGCAAAGGACAAGCCTGGACAAACTCTTATAATAGGAAAAGTGCTCCCGATGACACATGGGAATATCGTCAAGCTAGTTTTCATCACGCTCATATGATTCGCGTTCGGTACTTTGATAATTTGATATGTGGGTGGACCGGTGCTTGGGTGCTGTTCTTACTTGAACAAGCATCCCACTTATGATTAACCTCTATTGCAAGCATCCGCAACTACAACAAAATTATTAAGGTAAACCTAACCATAGCATGAAACATATGGATCCAAATCAGCCCCTAATGAAGCAATGCATAAACTAGGGTTAGGAGTGCGGCGTTTCGGTGCCCGGGTGCATCTGCACCCGTTCAAAAAAAATTCGTAAAAAAATTCAGAAAAATTCAAAAAATTCCGAAAAAATTGAGGTGGTGGACAATTTGATGCGTGAGGTGCGCCCCAATTTTCAAAACATTTGGACTTATGTGCATCTCTCAGCAAAAAGACAAATCAGTTTTGGTCTGATTTGTCTTTTTTGCTGAGAGCTGCACATAAGTCCAAATGTTTTGAAAATTGGGGCGCACCTCACGCATCAAATTGTCCACCACCCCAATTTTGTTTGGAATTTTTTGAATTTTTTTAGTATTTATTTTGATTTTTTTGGTGAGCGCAGGTGCAGATGAGCTCGGGCTCAGATTTGGATTTCCGTATCTATATGTAGACATAGTTTAGAGTGTAGATTCACTCATTTTGCTCCGTATGTAGTAGTCACTTGCTGGAATATTTAGAAAGACTTATATTTGGATCCATCTGAACAATGGCGTCCACCTCCTCAATAAAACATTAAGAGATGCATCCACGACGACGTCCACCTCCTCAACTCAGGGCGCCGCCCCACCGAACGGTGCCTAAGTAGCAGCGGCTTTCGTGGCCAGGTCGACGTGCTTCTGAACAATGGCGTCCAAAGATTCCAGCCACTGGAAGAAGGCCAACGTCTTTCTGTCCTCGCTTGCCTTGTGGTGGCCTATGTAGACGATTTCCTCGTAGACGTGGATGTGTAGGTCGACGGTTTCTTGCATGGCGAGGCGCTGCACGGCGAGCGCGGCCTCGAGGTGCACATTCTTCGTCGTGACCTCCGGCACCTGCAGGGCCACCAGGGCTTGAAAGAGTTCGTCACCATGGAGGCCGGTGAGGATGGCAGGCAATGAGGAGCCTGGCCGCGCGGGCTGGAGCAGTACGGCAAGGTCGTCCGCGTGCTTCTTGACGGCGGTGAACTTGCGGATGGAGTTGACCATCATGTCGTCCATGGGAGAGGCGAAGCCGGCGTCGGCGAGGGCTACGATGCCGGCGGTCGCCAGCACCATCTGGAAACGCTGCACGGTGCGGGCCCGCAGGACGGCGCCTTGGATGATTTGGCATAGCCGACTGCCGCTTGCGTCCATCGCCTCCATAGGTGCTTGTGGCTTCTAGTCACTTGGTCTTGGATTGGAGTGAGCAGTGTTGCGCAGAGACTTGGGAGTAGATGGATTGGAGTGGTGGGGAGCCTTTATATGAGAATCCAAACTCTGTTGCATTCACATCGTGCTGGCTCTATTCGGCTTCTCCAATTAATTCCCTCTGCATGTAATTGAGGATGCATCATTGACCGTTCAACGTCTAGGGAACCGCTACCCTCTCCCTTCTTGGCATTCAAGCACCTATGGAGGTGACTACCACTCGCGTCTATCGCGTGTCGGGAGACGTTCCCGTCGACGATGAGGTGCCTATGGTGACTTCATAAATTTCAAGATGATAGTGCCGTGCATGTGTGCGTTCATAGGGGTGAGTGTATGCACGTGTATATGAGAGCTTACGTCTGTACTGTGTCAAAAAAACGTAAATGCGTGTCAAAAAGAGACTAGTCAGTATACTCAATATTGTGCACCTCGGAGAGGAAAATGATAGAACTACTTATTTATTTACGGTGCAGATTCACTCATTTTGCTCCATATGTACTCCGTCTCGGTGTAGTCTAGTCACTTGTTGAAATCTCCAGAAGGGCAAATACTCCTTTCTGGTTTACACGGCTATATTAGCAAGTAGTTGTACATACTAGTACAATAGTGGGCTCACATAGCAATTTTGTCTCATGCAAGAGCCTGGCTATATGCGTGCTCCAATGTTCGCAACTGCCACGTTCGGGTGGCGCTTGGCTCTTCGCCTCTTCGAGAAGACGAATAATGATGTTACTACTACTGCTTCTACAGTGTCGAATCCACTGCTGCATGTCCGTCCACCGTGAGCGGGAGGGACAGCTTCTTGCAGAAGCACTAAGCAAAAGCCTGTCCTCGTTTGCGAGCAACCGCGCGCATGGGCGAGGGAGAAGGCGTGTAGTAGTAAAATCAAGCTTCTCCTTGTTGTACGAGTTGACGCGACACATCATAGCACTGGCCCCACATGCTTGCCTCTAAACTTGGCTGAAAGACCCGCAGTGTACAATATATTTGCTGCAACCTCTTACATTTACCCACCACAAATTAAAATATATATTCATGTCATGACCAGATGAGCGTGCAAACTAAAATCACCAGGGTGACAGGTAGGGCCAGAAGACTATTTTTTTTAAAAAAAAACTTCGAGACGGCCACATAGCATGGAGCCGACCCCAACGATTTTAAGCTTACAGGCACGGTACATGCTATCCTAGACTACTCTACACATGAAAATGCCACACGAGCATCCGGGTTGCGCTTGGCTCTTCGCCTCTTCGGCAAGTCGAACAATGATGGAGTACTACTGCACTGGAGGAGTACTACAATACTCTTCTAGCCATCTAACACCGATTGAACTGCTGCATGTCCATCGCGTGTGGGAGGGAGAGCGTGTAGCGAAAGCTTCTCCTAGTCTTGCCAGCCACCACGCTCATGGGCAAGGGAGGGACGCTCCTGCCTTTGCGTGTATGAAAGGTGGGCCCGCCAGGTGGGTATCCAACCTGTCATACAGCCAAAGGCAGGTGCAGTTAAGTCCGCGAGGGAGAGGATAATCAAACTTCTCGTTGATGTACGAGTTGACGCAACACATCAAAGCAGTGCACTCGATATATTTCAATAATTTGTGTTTACCGATGCATTAATTACAACGCATGCATGCATGCATGTCGTGACTCTCCTTTTGATACTTGCGTGTGTTGTTTTAATGCACCTTGAAGTAGTATAAAATATGTGATGGTAAAGCTTTGTAATGCCCCGGCCCAAGCGAGAGATGGTTGTGCACGAGGAGGGCGAGCATGAAGACCGAACAGGACCCGACGATGGAGCTCTGAGGTCTCGATGGACCTCACCGTGCTCCATTGCCCCTTGTGCCTCCGCCCATTGACGCCTCCAGTGTATGAGGTTCGAATACACCTCGTCCGTTCGGCTGATTGAGCAAGGTGCAGGTTCTTGATTGATGTGTTGTTCGATTGATTTCTGCAATACAAGGGAGGGCACCTGGCCTGCGTGGACTGCCGCGTCGAGGGCCCCGGGAACCAGCGGCAGTGCTAGAAGTGCGAGCACGGTGATGGATTCGATGTGCGGAACACGGTGGTGGACGCCGTCCTTCATTGGTGAGGGTGGAGTGCCCGCACGAAGGCTGTGGGCTCTACGTCACTTACCACAAGCTCGCCGATCACCAGAGCGTGTGTCTGCTCGCGCCCTGCAAATGGCCCTTGCCCGTCTGCAGCTACGAAGGGCCGCCGCTGGCGCTTTACCACCACATCAGCACCGCGCATCCCATGCCCGTGCATAGGATCCAGTACGGCAAGGTGCTCCAGCTGGAAGTGCCACTGTCGGAGCCACGGCTCTTGTTGTTCGCGGAGGACGACGACCGCATGTTTTTCTTGGTCGGCGGCGTGCTCGACATCGGCGCGCTTATCACCATGTCGGTCATCTGCATCAGAGCAGGGGCATTCCCACTGCCGCACTACGTGGCCAAGCTGTGGGCGAACGGCCCGCTGGGGGAGCCCAAAGGCACGACCGACGCCGTCAAGGTGGAAATGGAGGTGACAAGCAGCAAGGATCCCGGCGACGTCGACGTGTAGGAGCTGACCTTCTTCATAGTTCCGCCCAAGCTGCTGGCCGGGGCTAAGCTGGTGTCCCTCCACATTCAGATTGACAAGCTCACGTCCTAAATGTTTCTACAGTGCCGTCTGTTTATCTTAGTAATATGCTAATGTAGGGATTACCTCGGTCTACTTTAGCTTAAGAAATGGTGGGTTTTGGTGGCGATGCAACAATTACTTCGACATCAGATCAGTAATTTCCAATAGTCAAACGGATATTTTGTGTCTGTTGGATATGAAGTTCCTTTGGGTAAGAAGTACTACTTGTCATCAAAATGGATAAAAGGAGATGTATGTAGACGTATTTTAGTTCTAGATACGTCCCTTTTTTATCCATTTTGATGACAAGCACTCCCTCCGTTCCACAATACATGCCTTCCATTTGTCAAAATATGGTTGTATCTCGACATGTTTTAGTATATAGGTACATCCATGATAGAGCCAATCGGATGGTTGAGAACACTACAATTCGTAGCTACAGATGCGTGTGTGACTCCCAGATACAGAGGCCGGGGTTCATCATCCTCCTTTTCGAGAAAAAACGGACGCGTGTGTGAGAGGACGAGTGCGTGCACCTCTTCTCTTCCTGTATAACGTACTAAACTCAGAGTACAAGTTTTTGTGGGTGGCACAATGGTGCGTGCGAGAAGTCCCGAGAGATAGGTTTAATGCGTCTGGAAAAAAGACTAGCCTATAGCTTGCCACGCGGCTATTCCTGTCGAACACCCCATTAACCATAAGATATGTATATGACGGTGCCAGTTATTGCACGTACACAATAGTAGAAAAAGAACTACCATGGCATATGATACACCACGGCCGAGAACACATGCCCACGTAACGCCATCCGGGAATAGTACCGCACTTCGAAACTAGAACCGTCAATAAATTTTGAGCTTGCGTCTCATCACATTCCAAATTACTCCACGCTATATTGAATTGCAAACCTGTTCACACCGATCACAACCTAAACGGTTTCCCACTTAGGAGCGTATTAGTACCACGCTATATTGAATTGCAAACCTGTTCACACCGATCACAACCTAAACGGTTTCCCACTTAGGAGCGTATTAGTACTCGGTTATAAATACTAGTATGCCAAGATGACTGCACATTCCTCCTCAACTCCTCATCCACAAAAACAAACAAGTCATTCAACATCCTTCCCTTGCATCTGCCATGGCCAGCGTGAGTTCTGGGTCGAGAGATTGCCACAAGGGAGAGGCGAGCATGGAATCGGAAGCACGAGAGATGTCCTGCCTCGCTGCGAAAGCAGCCGACATGTCCCGCCACGCGGAAGTAGCAGCACAGAGGTCCTGCCGCGCCACTAAAGCAGCACGGAGGCCCGCCGCACCGTCGATGCGGCAGACTGGTCCGGCCGCACCGTGGAAGCAGCAGAGGTGTCTCGCCGCGCCGCGAATGCAGCAAATATGTCCCGCCGCGCCGCGGCGTCCTGGGAAAATTTCTCGCGGGCAGGCGACGACTGTTACAGGCGCATGCATGCGATCGTCCATAGCTAGATGGATCAGATCTCTGGTTGGGCGAGGTTGCAGGACGACATGAAAGCCTCATTTTAACAGGCTACCGGCATCATCCGACAACTGAGGTAGGGCAATGAGAGGCTCCGGGCCGAGCGCGACCTGCTGAGGGCGAAGATCGTCCGAAGTGCAGACCGGTAGGAGGAGACCAATGCCTTGTTGAAGAGGACCGGCTACATCGTCAAGAAACTTATGGACGAGAATGACATGCTCCGCATCGAGCGCCAAAGGCTGGTGGAGGAATCCGTGGATGTTCTCAAGCAGCATCTTGAGGACACGAAAGAGCTCATCGCCGCTTGCCGCGGAGACTAGTTCCCGCGGCCTGCAGCAACGCATCAAGAAATTAGAGATCAGCAAGCCAGATCCTTGTATTCCTTCTTCTTTTGCCCTTGTGTATTTCGGGCGTAGCCGCATGTGGCTTTTTTAATTATCTTTCTAATTATGTAAGACAATTAATCGTCCTTATATATTCATCAGTCTTGCTATAAGTCGCAGTAGATGCTATATAGGTCCGTCGGATCTTACTTCAAGATCCATGCTTTCAGATTTTCTTTTTTCTCTCTTAAATCTCAGTCGAGTGAGACATAGCCACGCCATTAAACAGAGGCTCGGGCGCCATTAATGGAGACCTTGGGAGAGAGGTGGACGGCAAATGGAGGTCAAAGGGCTCTCCACCCGATAAGCACGCGCAGGGGTCTGATCACACGCCTCTCGTACTCAAATAGCTACCCTGCATGGCGCCTCCTAGCTAATAAAAAATAGGGACGCGTGGCGGCACGTAAATGGTAGTAAATAGAACGCCCATTGTTTCAATAATACTTGTGTTTCCGATTGTAACATGACAACACTTGTTCCAAAATGACTTTGTTGATTGTTAATGTGTGCGCCTTCGCAAATCGGACTGCAAAATTACCACAACATGTTGGTGCCATGTCATGGCACCAAGCCAAGTTTCATTATTTTCATGCGTACTTTGGATTTGCAGGAATTAAATAACTAAATTTCTGAATGTTTCCAGCCCAGCGACGACGCCCAAAATTTTGAATTTCATTCCCATTTCTTGCATGGAACCTAGAAATTTACCCGAGGACACACATGTGATTTTTCAACCAACTTTGGTGCACTGGAACATGTGCTTGTATTTCAAATTTGACTTAAGCACACAAAGGTGACACGTTCCCTCTCAGAACCACGAGCCTTCTTGAGAGAAGCTCCGATTCGCAAGAAGCTTATACCAAAATTTGTTCCTATTCGGCCAATTTTTTTTACCACGGCATGGTACTACCATGACATGACACCATGCCAAGTTTCATGATTTTAAAACTAAGTTTCTCAATGTTCTCGACCGAACCACGATGCCTAGATGTTTGAATTTTATTCTCATTTTTTGCATGGGACCTAGAAATTCACTCGAGGACACAAATGTGATTTTTCAACCAACTTTGGTGCACGTGAGCATGTGCTTGTAGTTCAAATTTGAATTATGCACATTAAATGACCAAAAACTCAATTAATGTGTAAAAAGGCCAAATGAAGCCGGAATAATTCCAAAATTTAACAGGGCACTCATGTAGTTCTATGTTGCCTTTGTAAATAAACTCAAGGGGGACAGCGTATATCGTTTCGCACTCAAAGGTGGCACGTTCTCTCTCAGAACCACGAGCCTTCTTGAGAGAAGCTTCAGTTTGCAAGAAGATTATACCAAAATCTGTTCCTATTCGGCCAATTTTTTTACCACAGCATGGTAGTACCATGACATGACACCCATGCCAAGTTTCATGATTTTCAGATTGGATTTACAAGAATTTTAAAGCCAAGTTTCTCAATGTTCTCGGCCGAGCCACGATGCCCAGATGTTTGAATGTTATTCTCATTTCTTGCATGGGACCTAGAAATTCACCCGAGGACACAAATGTGATTTTTGAACCAGCTTTGGTGCACGAGAGCATGTGCTTGTAGTTCAAATTTGAGTTATGCGCATTAAATGACCAGAAACTCAATTAATGTATAAAAACGACAAACGAACCCGGAATAATTCCAAAATTTAACAGGGCACTCATGTAGTTCTATGTTGCCTTTGTTAAGAAACTCAAGGGGGGGTAGCGTATATTGTTTCACACTCAAAGGTGGCACGTTCCCTCTTAGAACCACGAGCTTCCAAATCGGCCCAATTTTTTACCACAACATGTTAGTGCCATGACATGACACCATGCCAAGTTTCATGATTTCCAGGCGAGTTTTGGATTTACATGAATTTAAAATCTAAATTTCGTGATGTTCTCGGCCGAGTCACGACGCCCAGATGTTTGAATTTCATTCTCATTTCTTCCATGGGACCTAGAAATTCAACCAAGGACACACATGTGATTTTTCAACCAACTTTGGTGCACCGGAGCATGTGCATGCAGTTCATATTTAGATTATGCACATTAAAAGTCCAGAAACTCAATTAATGTATAAAAAGGCCAAACGAACCCGAAATAATTCCATAATTTAATAGGGCACTCATATAGTTCTATGTTGCCTCTGTAAAGAAAATCAGGGGGAGGCAGCGTATATCATTTCACACACAAAGGTGACACGTTCCCTCTCGGAACCACGAGGCTTGTTGAGAGAATCTCCGGTTTTGCAAGAAGCTTATACCAAAACTTGTCGCAATTCAGCCAAAAATTACACATATGAAAACAAGGTTTAGATTATCCCGAACATCTCGCTACCTAGACCAATAATGTACTATGATTTGAATTCAACATAAAATGGATACAAATATTTTAATTGGAGAGCGTATGGTACATGTAGTTCATAGTGAAATATGATTACTGCTATATGCATGTTTTTGTTATCAAGATAATATTAAATTATTGTATAATTTGACAACAATCGTATTCAAATAAGGAAAATTGATTCAAATTTAGTCCATATGGTAGACGACAATATATATGTTCACATGGTGGAGTAAAATGTTCATATATGATGGAAGATCAAAATGTACGACTACATCAATTATAAACCGCAAGGTCACCTAACGATATATTCGAATTCAACATAACATGGATTCAAAAATTGAAATTTGAGATCCTGGCATTTGTAATCATATAAAAAGGGACATTACTCTTTCTTTTGGTGGGAATTGATTTGTTTTTTGTTGTTGTTGAGGGAAGTGCGAATAGATTTGGTACTGTGCAGGGTAATCTTGTTCTCCCGATTTTTTTTACATTTTTCTTGTAGTTTTTTCAATGGCATCTATAGGAATATAGTAAAAGGGGACATGACTCTCTTGTGTCTTATATGAATTGTTTTTTACACGTTAAGTTTGTTCTGCTGAACAAGGAATCCGCACCTTGTTATCCCGAAATTTTCAAGCTCGAGTATCTTTTGTCTCACCTGCTTTGAAATTCCTGCCTCTTCAACCCGCGCCGCGCCTTGTTATCCTGAAATTTCGATGCGCGCGAGAACTCCCTCCTCATCCAAAATCGGTCCCGCAGCCCAGACACGCAAAATCCCCCTTCTACCCCTCAGTCGGAAATGAAGCTCCACGTCGTGGTGTCAGAACCGGTGGGTGTATGCTGGTAACTTACCCTACATTTCGGACAAGCGCGTCCCTAAGCTTGGCTCCCCCTCCCCCTTGCCCCCCCATTCGTACACCGAGGCTGCCAAAACCCGTGAAACCCCACGCTCCTCCATCGGCCTCCGGACCGCCGCCCAGCCGGAGAGTCTTCCCTGACTACGTCGTCCACCGCAACAGCTCGCCGTCCCTCATCCACCGCACTGAATGAGGACCCGTCGTCGATCTCGTCATCCTGCCGGATCAGCCGCCCCGTCCTCCACCTCCAAGGAGCTACCCCAATGTTTGCTATCATTAGTTTTGGATCCATCCACTCGTTTCCTATCATCAGTCTTGATTTTTTGCACGCACCCCTTAGGCCTTACAAAATCTAACTATTTTTTTATTATGCATGTCAGATATTGTACACAATCGTACCGAACATGTAGAGAAAAGGAGAAGACCGTTGCATGGGAATATAATGTCATGCAGACGCCGATCCATGGTGGGCGAAGTGGGCCCCCCTCCTGCATTTCCAGATTGTATTCCAGAGGAAGATAACTGTTCATATGGGGATTCAGAAGGAGCCGACCATGCCTGTTTACCACCTGAGGTGTTTGCTCTAACCTGGCATGCTGATGTTGGTCATATCATGCATATGGCGCCTTGCATTGCTTATATATGTCATCAACTTAGTTTAGATTTGCTTTGTGTGAATGACACCTATTTGGTTTCTATATCATACTCCCACCATTCCTAAATATTTGTCTTTTTAGAGATTTCAACAAGTGACTACATACGGAACAAAATGAGTGAATCTACACTCTAAAATATGTCTATATACATCCGTATGTGGTAGTCCATTTGAAATCTCTAAAAAGACAAATATTTAGGAACGGAGGGGGTATATGGGAAATATGCAATGCCATCTTCTTTAGCCAGGCATCATATACGTGAATCATGCAATGCCATCCTGTTTAGCCAGTCATCGTATATGTGAATTGTATCGTGCCATATTTTTTCCCATAGTTTATTCCATTTGTCAACAATGTTTATACATTCATCTACTCTTCCTGTGCATCAGCCATTTGAGTCAGTCATGGGAAAATCTGGAGTGAAAACAAGGTCTTCTAAGCAGTCAGTGCTACCTGTCGATGCAGATTTCTTGCTGGTTACAGATAGCTCCTCAGAGGAGGATTCAGAGACAGATGACCAGTCGTATCCCCCCCTCCCCGAGGTGCATGCTCTAACTTGGCTGGGTTATATTGCTCATATCATGCATATGGTGTCTTGCATTGCCATGCCATCTGCTTAGATTAGACATGATTTGTGTGAATGCCTCCTGTTTGCTTTCTATATCAGATAGGTGAATTATGTAATGCCATGTTTTTCAGCCAGTTATCATATATGTGAATTATGCACCGCCATGTAGCCAGGCATCATATATGTGAATTATCTCATGCCATCTTTTTTTCATATCGCATTTGTCGACAATCTGTGTATAGTGAACTACTCTTCATGTGTATCAGCCATTTGAGCTGGTTATGGAAAAATCTGGAGTGAAAACAAGGTCTTCAGAGCAGGCAATGGTACCTGTTGAAGCATATATCTCCATGGTTACAGGGAGCTCCTCATAGGAGGATTCTGAGAGAGATGACCAGTCATATATCCCACCTGAGTTGTATGCTCTAAGTTGCAATGTTTATATTTCTCATATGATGCATATGGTGTCTTGCATTGCTTAGTTTAGACATCATATGCACAATATTGAATTCCATCTGTTTAGTTTAGAGATCATACATGCAAGTGCCAGCTGCTTAGTATATGAATCAATTATGTCAATTATATCATGCCATCCTGTATAATTAGACAACATGTATGTGAATTATTTCATCCCAACCTATTTTAGAAAGACATCATATAGTTTTGTCATGTCATCTTGTTTAGGTACTCATCATATGTTGAATTATGCCATTATATCCTGTTAAGTTATCCATCATATATCTGAAACTGTGTCATGCTATCCTGTTTAGTTAGGCATCATATATGTGAAATTGTGTCATGCTGTCCTGTTTGGTTAGATAACATATATGTGAATTACCACATCTATCTATCATACAATGTCTGTACGTTCAATTTCTTTTCTTGTTTATCAGCCATTTGAATTGGAGGGGGTGATCGCGGTATCTAAGGGAGCAAAAACCTGTTCTTCACAAAAGACAGTGCTACCCATCGATGCAGATAGAACCATGGTTGTACTGGCCCACAAACTAGCCCCACCACACATAATCGAGACTCTTCCAGATTGCACACTTACATCATTGGGCAGAGAACCAGCTACAACCGATCTAACCGCAACCCCAGCGGATAGTAACCCACTTCTAGTTGACAAAGCACCATGTCCACCATAGAGTACCCCCACACGAGCAGTTTGTAAAGCTACTGCAGTGCCCAAAGCACGAAGACCACCACAGCTAACCCAAACTCCACGTTTAAAGCAGAAGAGCAACTGTTCTCAGGTCAGATTCCGTAGCTATGGTCCATACTCCTTTGCTGTTGCATCACTGTATTTACTCATACCAACTACTTTCGAATATGAAGGATCCAATTGAAACTCCAATGGTGCAACATGTATATTTTAAACCTATTTCTTTAACTGGATTGATGTTCTAAATTCTTGCTCTATGTTGATTTTAGTTTAAGTTGTATAAACAGTTATGTTCTCATGTGATGCACATTACAAGTGCTGCCAATGTTGTGTAGTTTCTCACACTTATATTCTGTCTATGTTGTTGTGTCTTAAAAATATATGAGTTGAGCTGTGTCTCTATCTTGATTAGGCAACATAAACTAGAATGATATGGACAATAGAGTGACCATAGTACATAGATATATGTTTGTTTCATGTTGTTATCCTGTCCACCTTACTACTGAACCCGGTTTACCAAAATGAGTTCGTATACTACAAGCTAAGCCTGTGATGTGTATGCTTGTTTCTCTTGTAGTATGCAAACAGAATATTGGAGAAGAGCACCCCACTATGCAATGGTAGAGGAAGTAATGCAGATAAGGTTCAAGATAGTGATACAACCCTGTTGGTCTCCAGGAAAGGTGATAAAAAACGATCTTGTAGACAGTGAGAAAACCCCACAGTCCTGCGTTGATGTAGTGTTCGAGTTACTGGCCAGTACCGCTGGCACAAGCTCTTCGAACTCGCTGCCTGAATCACTTCGGCTTCCTCAGTCTCAGCTACAAGCTGAAAGGCATCAATCAGCTGTGCTACGGCAAGAAGCCGAAGGACTGAGGAAGTCCCTGCAGAATTCAGATGCGTACTTTCTTGTGCAACAACAAGCGCTGGAGGATTTAAGCGCCAAACAAGAGAAAGTTAATAAGCTTGCTAAGCAACTTGCCAGCATTATGGGTACCCAGGATATTGTTTCTTGACGTCTTTTGAAGTGGTTTCAGTTCTGGACTTGTTTTGCTGCGGCGTTTATATGCTGCTTTGTTCCCTATATTTGCACTGGTGGCGAACTTTGATGCCTAGTGGATGTAATATGTGTAATAGCCGTGATATCCTAGCATAAGTTGCTTGCTTATTTATTTCCTTGTTGTCTTGTTTATTTGTTTGCTTGTAGTCAGTGCAGTTCTTTTTCCGCGGTTTTCTAGTGGCTGCAATAACCTATTTTTTAAAACTAGGCCACAATAACCATGGGCTAATATTTACTATAGTGACACTGGGTCTCCTACGGGCCGTAGAAACAGTGGGCCTTCTATGGGCCGTAGAAACAATGGGCCTTCTACGGGCCGTTGAAACAATGGGCCTTCTACGGGCCGTATCATCAATGGGCCTTATACGGGCCGTACAATCGATTGGCCAAACATGGGCCAATAACAGACCGCATTATGGCCGTAAACGGGCTAGAGTTGGTATCGTCCATTCATGGGCCAACCATAACGGGCCATCATTAATAGGCCGTATTTGATAATGCTATGAAAACGGCCCAATGAATTTACGGACCACAAACGGGTCGACTGTAACCATGGGCTGAATTTGGCCCACAACCAGAAAATGACAGTAACAGGCCGTAAGTAAACGAATGCTAGAAATGAGCCTAAGAATTAATGGGCTCTGAGAAGGCCGAAAGATAACATGGGCTGGAAATGGCCCAACGGAATAATGGGCCGTTAATGGGTATAAAGTGATACACTGTTCATTACGGGCCAGTTTCACCATGGGCCGTTAATGGGTGTAAAGTGATACACTGTTCATTACGGGCCAGTTTCACCACGGGCCGTTAATGGGCCAAGAGTTACAAGGGCCTCATATGGGCCGAAAGACGTCAAGGGCCATACATGGGCCAGAAGTGAAAACGGGCTGGAATCATATTGGATGGCCCAGATGACGCTACTGGGCCTAATTCGGATAGGGCATAACGAGCCTTGGATTAGCGGGGTGTAAATGGGCTATATGCAAACAGGCCGTTAACAGGCTTTCCATGGGCCGACCCGCCACCTTTTGACCAAGTCAAACGGGCCGGCCTTTTAACAGGAATGGGCCTCTGCTGGGCCATGCCACGTGTCAACGTATCATAGGCGCCTTCTGTCCAATGAGTGGATGATATCTGTCCCAACGATGAGCCGACACGTGTTTCCTCCAGCCAATGATGATTTTACACGTGGAAAATCCCCATTGGTCGGGGCTGTTAACGGGTTATCGAATCCAAAACCCGACCTGATAGCTTCACGGTGTTCCGGAACGGTGGATGCCACATGTCGGTCACCCTTGACGAAAGCACTTCTATGACGCGCGATTTATCGTCATGGAAGTGGACATTTCCGTGATGATAATTTTGGTAATGTCATGGAACACTTCTACGACAGCACAGGTATGACTATCTTGATTCTATCATAAAATCGTCATGGATGTACATGCATGACAAAAACGCGACCTACTATGACAAACATGTATCATCACGGAAGTGTATCTTTTTGTAGTGCTACTAGCTTTTTGCACTACTAGGGAAAACCTTATACACACAAGCTTACCAGTAGCACCGGTCAAAAAGAAGCATTACTGCTATTTACTAGTAGCGCCTGGTCACAAAGCGCGCTACAATTAAGGTTATAGCAGTAGCACGTCTGCAAGAAGAAGCGCTACTACTACAATTCCCACATTGTTCTCGGCAGGCTATGAATAGTAGTAGTGAGCTTAGGTTAAACGTGTTGCTGCTAAGTTGGTTGTAGCGGCGCGTTTTCTTGGAAAAGCGCTACTGCTAATGAAAATAAAAGGAAATGAAAAATATATAGAAAAGTAACTGAAAATGAAAGAAATAGAAAAATATGAAAGGAAAAAAAGAAAAAAGAAAATGTAAAGGAAAATAAAAGAAAAAGAAAAATAAAGGAGAAAGGCATAGTAGTAGCTTGCTTTCAGAACAAGTGCTATAGCTAATGTAGCAGTAGCGTGTTCCTTGTACCCCCGCTATAGATAATTTCCTATAGCTACTGCCTATAGCAGTAGCGCGTTTTGGCAGCCAACGCTATAGCTAAGTTAGCTATAGCACTTTTTTGGGCCCGCGCTACCGCTATTTTTAACTTAACCCCTACGCGGTTTCTTCCCCCCAGCCACTTCCCCCAAATCCTGCCTCTGTTGTCGCCGCCGTCATTTTCCTACATCACCGTCGGCCGTCGTGCGCCCTCTCGTCGCCCTCCGCACGCCGTCTGCTGCCCTCAGTGGCCGTCTGGTGCCCTCCCTCCATTGTGCCCGAGCCCTGACCCCGACCTCGACGCTACGTGCCCTCCCTCGGCCGCTCTGCCTCCTTCTACTCCCTAACTCCGCCGGCGCCCGAGGTGAGCACGCCTACACCTCCTCGTCTTCCCCTACCTCTGCCTAGCTAGGGTTCCTAGGGTTCATCAAATTTTAGGGTTCATCAAATTAGCTAGGGTTCATCTAATTAGTTAGGGTTCATCAAATTAGCTAGGGTTCATCTAATTAGTTAGGGTTCATCAAATTAGCTAGTACTTATAGATGCTTAAGTAGTTATATAGTTGTTGTGCACCCAATGTAGTTAAGTAAATATAATTGTAAACTAGATGTTAATTAGGGCAGTGGTTGTAGATGCTTAAGTAGTTTTTAGGACAAATTCCTAGGGTTCATCAATGGGTTCTTAAGTAGTTTTAGATGCCTAAGTAGCTAGCTAGGGTTCATCTAATTAGTTAGTACTTGTAGATGCTTAAGTACTAGGGCAGTAGGGTTAGGGTAGTAGGGTTTAACTAGATGTTAGCTATGCATCTCCTTGATAGATCTTGCGTGTGCATATAATTTTTTTTGTTTTCCATGCTATGTTTCCCAACACTTTATGCTTCATATTATTGTCCAATGATGTGTTGCCATCCTATGATGTTTGAGTAGATTTTTGTTGTTTTTTGGGGTAATTGCTGAATTGCTATGATTGGTTTAAAATTACTTGTGGTTATGTTGTTGTCCTTTGGTGCCCATCATATGAGCGCGTGTGTGTATCACACCTTAGGGTTAGTTGTATGTTTATAGGACTATGCATTGGAGGGCAAAAGTGACAGAAGCTTCTTCCTACCATAGAAATTGATTCATACATGATTGACAGGGGACCAATATATCATAATGCTATGGTTGGGTTTTACCTTAATGAACTTTGGTAGTTGCCAATGCTTGCTAATAGTTCCAATCATAAGTGCATAGAATTCCAAGTAAGGGATGACATGCTAGCAATGGCCTCTCCCACATAAAAACTTGCTATCGGTTTAGTAATTTAGCCAATTGCTTAGGGACAATTTTGGCAAATCCTACCACCACTTTTCCACACTCGATGTAGTAACCTAATTGTAATTTTAGTAAAACAATACCTAACTTTTACTTTCACATTCTTTATTATCTTGCAAACCTATCCCTATACACCTACAAAGTACTTCTAGTTTTATTCTTGCTCTGGGTAAAGCGAACGCTAAGTGTGCATAAAGTTGTATTGGTGGTCGATAGAACTTGAAGGGAATATTAATTCTACTTTTAGCTCCTCGTTGGATTCGACACTCTTACTTATCGAAAAGGGCTACAATTGACCCCCCTATACTTGTGGGTTATCAAGGCTAAGTGAGAGCTGTGGCATCGACCTGGATGAAGCAGGCATTGCTGGACTATGCCTTACCGCAAGGGGTTCCATCACCAACTGTGCTTACGCAATGAACATGGGAGGTCGGACTGTCTTCAGCGTCACGGGGCGCAACAACTTCCTTGCTAGAAAGAATCTCCAGGTTGGAGAGGCCATCTCAGTCACCATCAGGAACACCCGACGCCATGACTTGAGGATGATGATTGTCATCGACCTCATTTAGAAGTATGTGTGTGGCGGGGCCATTGACGCGAAATGAACTGCTTATTAGCGCTATCTACTACTGTTTTAACTCGTAATGTTCTATTAACTCGTAATGTTTGTGAGATCTACTAAGTATTTTTTTAGATTATCACTTAATTATTAACTCATAATCTTCTATTATCTGGTATTGTTCTACTATGTAATGTTATATATGTGCTTAGTTTTAATGTGAAATGCTAAATGTTACATGGTGTCGAATATTTTTTGGCTACACGAAATGTTTGTGGCGTGCAAAGTACATTGCGCGCCACAAGGTGAGCGAATATAGTGGTGGCCTTGCCGATGTGGCACACCAGCAACACGTATAATACTGCTGACGTGGGCACCAACTCCATCACTATTTTTTAACAAGGGACAATTGCATTTTTACCCCTAGTTGGTTCCTACCCACGGGTTTTGCCCTTACTTTTCGAGCTTGCTCAGTTTTTCCCTTACTTTTTCCATCGAGGTCTCTCGAATACCCTTTGACCGTTTGACCAAAACTTTGAAAATTCATAACTAATTCGTACAAACTCAGAAAAATGCAAATAAGATATCAAAATATTCAGATAAACATTACCTTTATGAGCATATCTTTTGCATTCATGACAAAAGCATCATTTAAACTACCCGAGGTAATTAATATTATTAACATTATTAAAAATAAATAGGTATAAATAATATATATTTTTCATGAATAAAAATTACATGCAAATGTAGGTGATGTTTTCTGAACATCGTGATAACTTATTTGCATTTTTCTGAGTTTGTATCAACTTGTTATGAATGTTGTAACGACTTTGGCCATTATTTGAAAACTTCACAACAAGTTGATACGAACTCAAGAAAATGCAAATAAGGTATCAGGATGTTCAGATAACATCACCTACATTTGCATATAATTTTTATTTACCAAAAAAATATTGTTTATACCTATTTATTTTTAATAATGTTAATAATATTAATTACCTCGGGTAGTTTAAATGATGCTTTTGTCCTGAACGCAAATGAGATGCTCATAAAGGTAATGTTTATCTGAACATTTTGATATCTTATTTGCATTTTTCTGAGTTCACATGAATTAGTTATGAATTTTCAAAGTTTTGCTCAAATGGTCAAAGGGCATTCGAGGGACCCCGATGGAAAAAGTAAGGGCAAAACTGAGCAAGCTCAAAAAGTAAGGGCAAAACCCGTGGGTAGGAACCATCTAGGGATGAAAATGCAATTGTCCCTTTTAACAATGGCGCCATATTGGTGGCGTCATGTGTCCATGCTAGTAAGGCCATTTTTGCCACGCCATAGTAGGCTTTTCTGCACTAGTGTAAGTCTTTACGCAAGTAGATCCTCACGCATGTAATGTGGTGGCCGCTGGCATTAGTAGTGAGGGCGGAGCATATTTTATCATTGATTGATCCTTTGTGTTGTCTAAATTGGGGGCGCGCGATGGTTAACTCCTCCTAACCTCCCCCCCCTAGGGGCAATGCGAGTAGTACTTTGCTTCGAGGGATTTGAAATTTTCACAACAAGTATATAAGTTCTTTATGACTAATGTGAGTTCATGGACATGCGCACTCTCATCTTTCCGCATATTACTAGCCTCTTTGGTACAATACATTGCCCTTTCTCACCATGAGAGTTGGTGCAAACTTCGCCGGTGCATCCAACCCCATGATAAGATACGCTCTATCACACATAAGCCTCCTTACATCTTCCTCAAAACAACCACCATACCTACCTATTATGGCATTTTCATAGCCATTTCGAGATATTGCCATGCATCTTCCATCATCATCATATACATGACTTGAGAATTCATTGTCATATTGCTTTGCATGATCGTAAGATAGCTAGCATGATATTTTTATGGCTTGTCCATTTTTTGATATCTTTGCCACTCAAGATCACTGCACATCCTGGTACACTACCAGAGGCATTCATATAGAGTCATATTGTTTCAGTTATCGAATTGTAATATCAAGTTGTAAGTAAATAAAAGTGTGATACATTCTAGAGCCCCTACGCGTGAGGACAAAAAAAAATTAATGGGGCCAAACAGAGCCCAAAAAAAACAAAAAGATAAAAACTAAAGATAAATCAAAAAAAAGAAAAAGAGAGAAGGGGCATACTACTATCCTTTTACCACACTTGTGCTTCAAAGTAGCACCATAATGTTCATATAGAGAGTCTCCATGATTTGTCACTTTCATATACTAGTGGAAATTTTACATTACAGAAGTTGGCTTATATATTTCGATGATGGGCTTCCTCAAATGCCTGAGGTCTTCATGATCAAGTAAGTTGGATGCACACCCACTTAGTTTCCATAGTGAGCTTTTATACACTTATAGCTCTAGTGCATCTGTTGCATGGCAATACCTACTCCTTGCATTGATATGACTAGCAAAAAGGCCAATGCGTTGCACCGGGTACAAAATAAATGAAATGAAAATTAAAAACAGTAGCACCTCCTTCACAGTTGCGTAAAGTGAGTCATCAATGTGTCGCTTGTGCCGGGTTTGGGGACACGCCTCCTTTTTTTCTCATGCCATGAATGCTCCCGGATTTCCAGAAACAATGGTTCTGCCACTTCGATCGTAACTGGGGAACCTTTGCGGCGCAGATCATACATCACCTCGCCTCCTTCGGTGTCGCATCCAACTCAATTCGTCCCATGATAAGAAGTGGTAGAAAGAAAATAAAATATGCTTCTGTTGCACCTAATTCTTAAAAAGCTCTCGGGCATATGACGCAAAATGGGCTCTCTAGCTCAGAGAAGGAAGTTAAGTGCCAAAGCTCCACACTGCAGTTTGAACACAATACTAATTAACTCAAATATAAGCTAGCTTTGTTATCATATGTGGACTTGCAAAACTATATAATTTATCAGAGAAACAAAATATCCAACATGCAATGGGACTTGCATTATTACCTGATGTCATGCAATGACAGTGTGCACATATACATATATGCATTAATCGCTATGTGTATGATCAAACTCGAAAATTAATTTTTGAAGCAAATAAAATTAGGTACATTTGCTATATACACGTACAAATGTGCTTATGAGCTGCCTCAAATGTTAGACACAAGCCTGTGGCCTCCGTTGGCACTATAGTCGTGCAGGCATTCCCAAATAGCACGTGCAACCGCTCCCGGCCGCCGTCCATGCACGTACGAACCGTGCTGGCTGCACCCACGCCGCTTTGACTCCATGAACGGCCGAGCTCGTCCGCGCCACTGCTGATATTGCACTGGCAGCCCTATGCCGTCGCCCAGTGCGTTGCCGGCTACCAATGGTATACCGAGCCGCAGCACTGCATGATCTGCTTCGCCTGCTGGCCTCTGACGCAAGCTTCACGCCTACACGCGAGAGTCGCTGCATCGCTCCTGGCCGTCGCCGCCATGCCCTGCTGTCAATGACGTGCTTAATGTTGGCGCCGCCTCCTCGCCGCAGCGCCCCTTCTTCTACCTCTTGCCTCACTCAAGGAGAAACTCCACACACACACCCACACATGCACCAAGGAAGAACATACAAGCTTTGCCAAGAGGCTCGCTTGGTGATCACACGATGGCTACATTGTTTTTCCAGCCCTCTCAGCCTCCTTCTCATTACTCAAAGGAAGTATTTATACAAAGGACTCACACGCACTAGCCAGCCATCACGTCCGGCCACCACGCACGCCCTAAACGGTCGCCACACTCGGCCACTACTCCAACTACCTACATGCATGCATGCCCACACCCAGCGCGTGGCCAGCATCCTCCTATAACGGCCAGCCACAGGACCTAAATGCCATGCAAAGCACACATACGTAGCTAGATACTAACAAACTAACAGACTGAGCTGATTCTACGCCACAGCTCCAAGCCTCCAACTGTGACATAGACGCACGCAATACACCTAGACGTGGTTTACTCCTAACATACTCTCCCTAAACCACGATCTTGCCGTCGCCGGAGTTGTTGCAGCTCCTGTCATTGTCGTCATGGCCGTGACCCAGCCCGCGGACCCGACCCGGTGCATCGACGCCGGTCGCATTGCGACGGACCCGACCTGGCGCACTCGCCGAGCTCCATCTCCGCCGGCGACACACGCCTGGCGTCCCTCCGCGCCCCGCACGTCCCGCGCGCACCCGACGCGCCCGACGAGCCCGACTGCACCAGTCGCTCACCGCGTGCCGCCTCCGCGTCCGCCATGGCAGCCGCCACGCCGCGCCTCCGTGCCATGCACCTTCCACGGTTGTCGCCCCGAGCCGTCGCGACCTCTGCGCCACCACGCAGGTCCTTCGCGACCTCCTCGTCTCCGCGACCGTCGTGCCCTTCGCGCGCACTCCCCACGTCCCCGTGCTCCCGGCCCGCGCTCCCGCCGCTCCCGCCGCACACGTACGCGATCTGCGCAACCAGGTCCAGCGCCTCGACGCGGTCCACTCCCGCGGTCCCGACGCGCCCGACACGTCCAGTGCGCACCCATAACACGCACCGGTCGTGCCCGGCTCGCCGCCGGGTCTTATTGCCCTGCACCGCCGCGGCCTCCATGCCGCCATGCAGTGCCTCCACGCCGCCACACCGTGTTGCGCCGCCGCGCCACGGCGCAGCGCCTCGGCGGCCTCCGCACGTACAACGTCACCGCCCGCCGCCTTCGCCACATGCCACGGCCGCCCCTCGAACCTTGTGGCTCTGAATACCAATTGTTGACGCCTCCTCCTCGCCGCAGCGCCCTTCTTCTACCTCTTGCCTCACTCAAGGAGAAACTCCACACACACACACACGCACACATGCACCAAGGAAGAACATACAAGCTTTGCCAAGAAGCTCCCTTGGTGATCACACGGTGGCTACATTGTTTTTCCAACCCACTCAGCCTCCTTCTCATTACTCAAAGGAAGTATTTATACAAAGGACTCACACGCGCTAGCCAGCCATCACGTCCGGCCACCACGCACGCCACACTCGGCCGCCACACGTGGCATTTACAAATCACAAAGCATCCATCCCACCCCCACCTGAAATCAGGGGAGAAAGATTAGATGCTTTGTAATTTGTGAATGCCACATGTCATCCATCAGGGCGGGTCTCACCTGATTTATATGAGACCCAGTCTTATATAATTTTTTTCCCTCGGCCACTACTCCAACTACCTACATGCATGCATGCCCACACCCAGCGCGTGGCCAGCATCCTCCTATAACGGCCAGCCACAGGACCTGAATGCCATGCAAAGCACACATACGTAGCTAGATACTAACAAACTAACAGACTGAGCTGACCCTACGCCACAGCTCCAAGCCTCCAACTGATTCATCCAACGTGACATAGACGCACGCAACACACCTAGACGTGGTTTACTCCTAACACTTAAGCCGCCCACGCAGCTTAGCCTAGCTGGTCCCGAGCATCGTGTAGTAGCCAACATCGCACCACACACGCTCTGGACTTAGCCGTCGCAAACACCATCGTGTGTTGCACGGCCACCGTGAGCCTTAGTACCGCACACGTGCCTTGACCGTGCCGGATGCACGAGCGCTGCCTAGGCCAGCAAGAGATGCCGCGAACATCGATCTGCCAAGTGCCACGAGCCACCATCGCGTCAGATGCATAAGCGCCATCGTGTAAATATGCTAGCCGACCGCTGCCACATCATCACCTACTACTTGGCCACCGGCTCATCATGCTGGACGCCTTTTGTCTGCCGTCGCTAGGGAACCGGTCCAGCTCTACCAGAGCTACCTTGGCACTGTCGTTGTCGTCGTGGCCAGTGGAAGGGGTTGAGGTGGTAGTCGATGAGCACAACGCCATGAGACCGACATCCAGCCGGAGATAGTCCTTTGCTGTTGTCCTCGTGGTCCTCAGCACCGCTCCGGGAGCTCGTCTTGGCTGCCGCCTCTTAGCCTTGGTGCTCCTCGGCGAATCGGCCAGGGACGATCGGCCACCATGATTCATTGAACCCTAGAATAATCCTTTTTGTTTTTGTTTTTCTATTCTTGATTATGCGACTATGCGGTAGGACCTGGGTGTGCCCCTTGTTTTTTGTGAAAAGGAAAGCAAGAGAGATTACATCATGTTTTGTTTTGGAATCCTTGACGTGCTAGAGGTGCAAACAACGGATGGAAAATCTCGCTATGATGGACGGACGGCGTGGACTGTGGCTATATTGATTCTTTTAATACTAGCAAAAGAGCCCGTGCGTTGCAACAGGAGAGAAAACATAACACACACTCTTAACTCAACAACCATCACTTAAGACCACAATAGGTCCATCTCGTTTATTTTTGCGAGGCGTCATATTTGTGTTGCCGCTTATCCTCCTTCTCACCCTCGCCGGCGATGGTCTCGGTGTTCACACAAAACAACAAAAAATGTGTGTTGAATATGGTTAATCTTAAGACGTCTCTCTCTCCCTCTCTCCTCCCTCTTCCTCTCTCTCTCCCCCTCTCTCTCGCTCGCTTTCTCTCACTCTCGCGATGAGAAATCTGTTGTTTTCCCTTGCGACATTTTTCAGAGGTATGCACGTGTAGTTATCGATGTTTTTTTTCCGTATATGGTTATAGTGGGGTATTTATTTGCAATCCGAATCGCCGCTGGTATGAAAAAAACGGCTCTTGCGCTATAAATTATAAGTTTGCTTCCGTAACAATATTTTAAAAATATTTAACAGGTAAAATTTACATCATATTTAGAGTCCACACATTTTTCTAATAAAATTAAATATATTCTAAAATAATATTTACAAATACTTAACAGATAAAAATAATCTCATATTCATATTTAACATATTTTCCTAATCAAATTTCATATATAACATGTTCAAATCGGAGTTACGGTTTAAAAGATATGGATGATTTTAGAAAGCATTTGTTTGACTTAAATATGATCCGTGGATGAATTACCTAAAACATCGGGGGGGGTTCGAAAAATGTAAAATAACGGTTCGGGTGTGACTTAAATCCGGACGGCGGGTTGATTTCAAGAAAAGGCAGGGACTTTTATGTAAAATACGAAAATAACGCTTCGTTTTAACTTAAAACAGAACTGCGGGTTGAATTCTCTGAAATAGAGGGACTTTCCTGAAAAAAATGCCATGATGGACGAAAGAAACCCAATTTGCTTTATTATTAGGTAAAGATTATGTAAAGATACGCAGGTAAAATAGTACCACCTCGGATGTAAAAAATAATATAGGTGAAAAAAAACTAAAAGAGTAAATTCACGGGAAGAAGCGTATTGTGATGGTGAACCCAGGGAGTCAATCCGTGCTTTATTATTAGGGAAAGACTGATGGGCCTCTCCAATGCCATAGATCCGCCGAGTTGATGCGAGCCTTTCTTCCTTTTTGACTTCCCTTATTGATCTCTACCACGGCATTCTATTCCACTGCCCATGGCACACATTCATGTGTTGAGTGAAGAAAATGCTGAAGCGCGTGAAAAAGTATGATACAATTGCTTGGTTTGGCACTGGTATATCCATGATTGCCAGAGATTCCTCTACGAGAACCCGATGATTTTTACAGGGTCAATATACACTCAAGTCCGCATAATTCCATTGAACCAATCGTGAAAGCGACGCTCGGGGAGACGGGGGTGAAGAAAACAAATATGTTGTCAAAAAAATCATGCATGGTCTCACGAGGGCAATGTTGACGTTGAGCCCTGAGCTCCATGGAATGTTTTTCCATGACCTCGGTTGAGATCAAGGTTCATGTTGATGAAGGCACCCGGGTCATCTTGACGATCCGACATGGGGTGTAATCCTCAGCCTAGCCGAGGTGACAAGTCAACCCGGCGACGAAGATGCCAACGTTAATGAAGAAGCTCGATTCCGGCGCGTAGACCACCTCAAAGCCGATCTGGATTCCCATCGCACTGTGGCGACTATGAGCAGGAACTTATATAGGTCGGAGTCGATTCCGGCATATATCAAGGTAGGGGTCCTCATCTAGGCCTCTTGGAACGATGGTAACATGGACACATAGACTTTACCCAGGTTTGGGCTCTCTAAAAGAGATAATACCCCCCGTCCTACTTTTGAATGTATTGATATCGGGTACAGTACATAGTACATGTATCTACAACAAGATTGTCTTGTAAGATTCTAATGAATATGAGATGAACCATTGACTAGCCTAACCTCAGTTTATATAATGCACCAGAGGCCTAGGATTTAGAGAAATTATCGTCTTGAGCGCCAAGTCTTGTAAAATCTTCCTGGCATACATCATGGGCTACCTGATGTGGCCCATTAGTGAACTGTCACGGGATCCTCGGCCCGACCCACCTGGCCGGGAGTTGACGTGGTGTGTACCCCTAATCCAGGACTCCATCAGCGATGACCTGGTGCGACCAGACCAGCTGGGCGTGGCCAGACCTGGGTGGGTGCTTCACCGGCCAGTTTGGTACACCCACAAAAAACCGATTGAAGTTCGAGAAAAATCAGAAACCAAACCAACAAATTGAAATATCACTGACATGGCTTGCCAAATCAACACCAAATCGGGGTGGACAGTAAAATTGGGGGCAATTTGTGTCCGGGGAGAGAGGGGAAAATGTGAAAGAAATCTTTAAATTATGGGCCATTGAGGGAGTCCTGGATTAAGGGGTCCTCGGGCGGCCGACCTGTTGACATGGGCCGGACTGATGGGCTATGAAGATACAAGACCGAAGACTCTCACCCGTGTCTGGATAGGACTCTCCTTGGCGTTTAAGGCAAGCTTGGCGTTCGGACATGAAGATTCCTTCCTCTGTAACCGACTTTGTACAACCCTAGTCCCCTCCAGTGTCTATATAAACCGGAGGGTTTAGTCCGTAGGGCAGAATCATAATCATATAGGCTAGATTCTAAGGTTTAGCCATTACGATCTCGTGGTAGATCAACTCTTGTAATACTCATATTCATCAATATCAATCAAGCAGGAAGTAGGGTATTACCTCCATAGAGAGGGCCCGAACCTGGATAAACATCGTGTCCCTGCCTCCTGTTACCATCGACCTTAGACGCACAGTTCGGGACCTCCTACCTGAGATCCTCCAGTTTTGACACCAATATTGGTGCTTTTATTGAGAGTTCCACTGCATCGTCACCAAAAGGTTTGATGGCTCCATCAATCATCTACAACAATGCAGTCCAGGGGGAGGTTTTTCTCCCCGGACAGATCTTCATATTCGGCGGCTTCGCATTGCGGGGCCATCTAGAGCAGATCGACAGCTACGCCCTTGGCCATCAGGTCAGGTTTGGAAGCTTGAATTATGTTGCCGATATCCACGGAGACTTGATCGTTGGCAGATTCGAGCCCACGACAGCCGCTCCCTGCCACCACGATGAACATGACCTAAATCTGTCACCGAACCGTGCCCAGGAGATAGCGCCTGTAACTGCTCTAGCCCTAGATCCGGAGCAGATTGCGTTGTCCGAGGACGGGAAGCTCAACCCTGTCGCAGAAGCTACAGACTCGGTGGCGTTAGAGCCGCACACAGATCCAACCTCGAGTGGGGCCTGTGTCAACGGGACCTCGGATTAGTCTCCGGCCATAGGTTCTGAACCGCGTGCATCTGCGCCCATCGAACCTGATCAAGCGCCGATCATTGAGTTCAGCTCCGCGAACATCTTCCGGCACTCACCTTTGGGCGATGTGCTAAACTCATTAAAAGCCCTCTCCTTGTCAGGGGATGATAACCCACAAGTGTAGGGGATCGCAATAGCTTTCGAGGTTAAAGTATTCAACCCAAATTTATTGATTCGACACAAGGGGAGCCAAAGAATATTCTTGAGTATTAGCAGTTGAGTTGTCAATTCAACCACACCTGGATAACTTAGTATCTGCAGCAAAGTATTTAGTAGCAAAGTAGTATGATAATAAAGGTAACAATAGCAAAAGTAATATTTTTGGGTTTTGTAGTGATTGTAACAGTAGCGACGGAAAAGTAAATAAGCGAAGCACAAGATGTGAAAATCTCGTAGGCAATGGATCAGTGATGGATAATTATGTCGGATGCGATTCCTCACGTAATAGCTATAACGTAGGGTGACACAGAACTAGCTCTAGTTCATCAATGTAATGTAGGCATGTATTCCGTATATAGTCATACGTGTTTATGGAAAAGAACCTGCATGACATCTTTTGTCCTACCCTCCCGTGGCAGCGGGGTCCTAGCAGAAACTAAGGGATATTAAGGCCTCCTTTTAATAGAGAACCGGAACAAAGCATTAGCACATAGTGAATACATGAACTCCTCAACCTATGGTCATCACCGAGAAGTATCCCGATTATTGTCACTTCGGGGTTGTCGGATCATAACACATAATAGGTGACTATAGACTTGCAAGATAGGATCAAGAACACACATATATTCATGAAAACATAATAGGTTCAGATCTGAAATCATGGCACTCGGGCCCTAGTGACAAGCATTAAGCATAGCAAAGTCATAGCAACATCAATCTCAGAACATAGTGGATACTAGGGATCAAACCCTAACAAAACTAACTTGATTACATGGTAAATCTCATCCAACCCATCACCGTCCAGCAAGCCTACGATGGAATTACTCACGCACGGCGGTGAGCATCATGAAATTGGTGATGGAGGATGGTTGATGATGACGACGGCGACGAATCCCCCTCTCCGGAGCCCCGAATGGACTCCAGATCAGCCCTCCCGAGAGAGATTAGGGCTTGGCGGCGGCTCCGTATCGTAAAACGCGATGAAACTTTCTCTCTGTTTTTTTCTCCGTGATACGGAATATATGGAGTTGGAGTTGAGGTCGGCGGAGCCTCAGGGGGCCCACGAGACAGGGGGGAGCGCCCATGGGGGAGGGCGTGCCCCCCACCCTTGTGGACAGGGTGTGGGCCCCCTGGTCTTGATTCTTTCGCCAGTATTTTTTATATTTTCCAAAAAGTGCCTCCGTGGATTTACAGGACATTCCGAGAACTTTTGCTTTCTACACATAAAACAACATGATGGCAGTTCTGCTGAAAACAGCGTCAGTCCGGGTTAGTTTCATTCAAATCATGCAAGTTAGAGTCCAAAACAAGGGCAAAAGTGTTTGGAAAAGTAGATACGTTGGAGACGTATCAACTTCCCCAAGCTTAAACCTTTGCTTGTCCTCAAGCAATTCAGTTGATAAACTGAAAGTGATAAAGAAAAACTTTTACAAACTCTGTTTGCTCTTGTTGTTGTAAACATGCAAAGCTAGCATTCAGGTTCCAGCAAATATTATGAACTAACCATACTCACAATAACACTCAGGTCTCACAATTATTCATATCAATAGCATAATCAGCTAGCAAGCCATAATAATGAAACTCGGATGACAACACTTTTTCAAAACAATCATAACATGATATAACAAAATGGTATCTCGCTAGCCCTTTCTGAGACCGCAAAACATAAATGCAGAGCACCTTTAAAGATCAAGGACTGACTAAACATTGTAATTCATGGTAAAAGAGATCCAGTCAAGTCATACCCAATACAAACTAATAATAATGAATGCAAATGACAGTGTGCTCTCCAGCGGGTGCTTTTTAATAATAAGGGTGATGACTCAACATAAAAGTAAATAGATAGGCCCTTCGCAGAGGGAAGCAGGGATTTGTAGAGATGCCAGAGCTCGATTTTAAAATAGAGATTGAATAACATTTTGAGCGGCATACTTTCACTGTCAACGCAACAACTATGAGATGGCTGTATCTTCCATACTACATGCATTATAGGCAGTTCCCAAACAGAATAGTAAAGGTTTATACTCCCCCAACCACCAACAAGCATCAATCCATGGCTTGCTCGAAACAACGAGTGCCTCCAACTAACAACAGCCCTGGGGGAGTTTTGTTTAATTATTTTGATTTGCTTTGATCTTTTTGGATCATGGGACTGGGCATCCCGGTTACCGGCCCTTTCTCGTGAATGAGGAGCGGAGTCCACTCCTCTTGAGAATAACCCACCTAGCATGGAAGATATAGGCAGCCCTAGTTGAAACATGAGCTGCTCGAGCATACAAAACAGAATTTCATTTGAAGGTTTGGAGTTTGGCACATACAAATTTACTTGGAACGGCAGGTAAATACCGCATATAGGAAGGTATGGTGGACTCATATGGAACAACTTTGGGGTTTAAGGAGTTTGGATGCACAAGCAGTATTCCCGCTTAGTACAGGTGAAGGCTAGCAAAAGACTGGGAAGCGACCAACTGAGAGAGCGACAACAGTCATAAACATGCATTAAAATTAATTTACACCGAGTACAAGCATGAGTAAGATATAATCTACCATGAACATAAATATCATGAAGGCTATGTTGATTTGTTTCAACTACATGCGTGAACGTGTGCTAAGTTGAGTCACTCAATTCATTCAAAGGAGGATACCATCCCATCATACCACATCATAATCATTCTAATAGCATGTTGGCACGCAAGGTAAACCATTATAACTCATAGCTAATCAAGCATGTCACAAGCAACTATAATCTCTAAATGTCATTGCAAATATGTTTACTTCATAATAAGCTGAATGAGGAACAATGAACTCATCATATTTACAAAAACAAGAGGGGTCGAGTTCATACCAGCTTTTCTCATCTCAATAAGTCCATCATATATCGTCATTATTGCCTTTCACTTGCACGACCGAACGATGTGTATAATAATAATAGTGCACGTGCATTGGACTCAGCTGGAATCTGCAAGCATTCAACTCAAAAGAGAAGGCATGGTAATATGGGCTCTGAATTAAATAAAAGATCATGCATATGAGAGCCACTAAACATTTTCAATATGGTCTTCTACTCTCGACCCCCAAAGAAAAGAAAAGAAAATAAAACTATTTACACGGGAAATCTCCCAACAAGTAAAAGAAGAATGAGAAATCTTTTTGGGTTTTCATTTTAATTTCTACTATAGGCATGGAAATTAAACTAACTATTTTTTTTGTTTTTTCTCAAGGTTTATCAAACGTACAAGAAGAAAGCTAGAAAAAGAAATTTAAACTAACATGGATAATACAAAGAAAGAGTATCAGCACCGACGACTAGTGTGTGAACATGAATGTAAAGTCGGTGAGAAATACGTACTCCCCCAAGCTTAGTCTTTTGGCCTAAGTTGGTCTAATACCAAGGAGCGCCTGGCTGATATCCGTAGTTGTAACTGGGGTCGTACTGAGATGCAGCAGCAACTGCCTCCTGAGCTGCGGCATGTTGGCGAGCTGTCTCCGCTCTCCCCTCGTTTTCAGTTGCTTCCTCCCTGGTAACAACATATCTTCCTTTTGCCTGATAATCAAAAAGGAGAGGAGCAGGAAGAGTAACATGGACGACGTTGCATCTGTCATAGATTAGTCGATAATGGAGGAATTGTTCATTCCTCCTAAGAAAATGATGGTTGACCATAGTGTCATAATCTAAATAAGCAGGAGATCACATCATATCCTCCTCTCGTGGGGCTATAGCAAGATAATTAGCCACACGGGTTGCATAAATTCCTCCAAATAAATCTCCAGCTCTACCATTGTTCTGCAACCTACGTGCAACTATTGCCCCCAAGTTATAACCTTTATAACCTAACACAGCACTCTTGAGGACATAAAGATCAGGGACACACATATGACATGCTTCATCTTTACCGTTAATGCATCTACCAATGAAGAGAGCAAAATAATGTATAGCAGGAAAATGAATGCTCCCTATGGTAGCTTGTGCTATGTCCCTGGATTCTCCCATAGTAATACTAGCAAGGAAATCTCTAAATTCAGATTTGTGAGGATCATTAATATTACCCCACTGCGGAAGTTTGCAAGCAGTTGTAAAATCCTCTAAGTCCATGGTATAAGATGTATCATAAATATCAAATAGGACACTAGGAGAATTACGCGTACAGTTATATTTAAACCTCCGCACAAAGGAATCAGTCAATTGATAGTACTGAGGACACTTATCTTGTAAGAAGTCCTCCAGCTCAGCATTACGCACATACGCGTCAAATTCCTCCTTAAAGCCTGCTTCGACCATAAAATCATCGGATGGCCACTCACAAGCTCGTACATCCGCGTCCCTCGGTAATTCAACATCTTGCTCACGTATAGCAATCCTGGGCCCTTTCTTCACCGAGGAACCACCTTGGTACATTCTCCTAGACATAATTCTTTTTCTGAAAAATTTCTGAAATTTTAGTAACTTCAAAATAAAAGTGAATAAAACTAAACAAGATTGGTAGCAACTACTCCTACAAGTGCCTAGAGCCTATATCATGCATTAGAATTGCTTGGGACCTCATAAATTTAACATGCAAGCTCAAGAACATGGTCACCTATGCAGCAAAAATTTGCAATGAATAAAGCACTAGAACAAAAACTAATTGGACCAATGGAGGAGTCACATACCAAGCAACAATCTCCCAAAGCAGTTTTGTGAATGGAGCTTTGAGCAAGGAGATCGAAAATCGCAGCAAAATGAGCTAGAACTCGTGCTTGAGGTGGATGGGGATTTTTTTGGGTAGAAGATGGAGTGTGTGGGTGCTGGGATAAGTGGAGGGGGGCCACCAGGGGCCCACAAGACAGGGGGCGCGCCCAGGGGGTGGGCGCGCCCTCCACTCTCGTGGCCTGGTGCTTGCCCCTCCTGCAGTGATTTTAGTGCCTAAAATCCTCAAGTATTCCATAAAAAATCATACTAAATTTGCAGGGCATTTGGAGCACTTTTATTTTCGGGATATTTTTTTATTGTATAGATAATGCAGAAAACAGACAAATAATACTATTTTTGCTTTATTTATTGTAAATAACAGAAAGTAAAAAGAGGGTACAGAAGGTTGTGCCTTCTAGTTTCATCCATCTCATGATCATCAAAATGAATCCGCTAACAAGGTTGATCAAGTCTTGTTAAAAAACTCATTCTGAATAACACGGAACCGGAGAAATTTCGAATAACACCAAGTTACCTCAACGGGGATATGAAAATCCCCAACAATTATAATATCATACTTTTTCTTGACAGTAGGGAGAGGAAATTCAAAACCTCCAATAATGATAGTTGGAACTTTTCCAATAGAATTGATGCTATGAACTTGAGATTGTTTCCTCGGAAAGTGTACCGTATGCTCATTACCATTAACATGAAAAGTGACATTGCCTTTGTTGCAATCAATAACAGCCCCTGCAGTATTCAAAAAGGGTCTACCAAGGATAATCGACATACTATCGTCCTCGGGAATATCAAGAATAACAAAGTCCGTTAAGATAGTGACATTTGCAACCACAACAGGCACATCCTCACAAATACCGACAGGTATAGCAGTTGATTTATCAGCCATTTGCAAAGATATTTCAGTAGGTGTCAACTTATTCAATTCAAGTCTACGATATAAAGAGAGAGGCATAACACTAACACCGGCTCCAAGATCACATAAAGCAGTTCTAACATAATTTCTTTTAATGGAGCATGGTATAGTTGGTACACCCGGATCTCCAAGTTTCTTTGGTATTCCACCCTTAAAAGTGTAATTAGCAAGCATGGTGGAAATTTCAGCTTCCGGTATCTTTCTTTTGTTTGTAATGATATCCTTCATATACTTAGCATAAGGATTTACTTTGAGCATATCAGTTAAGCGCATACGTAAGAAAATAGGTCTAATCATTTCAGCAAAGCGCTCAAAATCCTCATCATCCTTTGTCTTGGATGGTTTAGGAGGAAAGGGCATGGGTTTCTGAACCCATGGTTCTCTTTCTCTACCGTGCTTCCTAGCAACAAAATCTCTCTTATCATAACGTTGATTCTTTGATTGTGGGTTATCAAGATCAACAGCAGGTTCAATCTCTACATCATTATTTTTGCTAGGTTGAGCATCAACATGAACATTATCATTAACATTATCACTAGGTTCATGTTCATCACCTGATTGTGTTTCAGCATCAGAAATAGAAATATCATTGGGATTCTCAGGTGTGTCTACAGTAGGTTCACTAGAAGCATGCAAAGTCCTATCGTTTTTCTTTTTCTTCTTTTTAGAAGAACTAGGTGCCTCTAAATTATTTCTCTGAGAATCTTGCTCGATTCTCTTAGGGTGGCCTTCAGGATACAAAGGTTCCTGAGTCATTCTACCAGTTCTAGTAGCCACTCTAACAGCAAAGTCATTTTTATTATTTAATTCATCAAGCAAATCATTTTGAGCTTTAAGTACTTGCTCAGCTTGAGTAGCAACCATAGAAGCATATTTGCTAATGAGTTTGAGTTCACCTTTAACTCTAGCCATATTATCGCTCACGCGTCCTATCTCGAAAGCATTATTCTTTAACTCTCTACCAACATAAGCATTAAAACTTTCTTGTCTAGCCATAAAGTCATCAAATTCATCTAAGCATGGGCTATGAAATTTAGTAGAGGGGATTTCAACTTTATCATATCTATAGAGAGAATTTACCTTTACTACCTGTGTCGGGTTATCAAGACAATGTGGTTCTTCAACAGGCGGTATATTAAGACCATGTATTTCTTCAATAGGTGGTAAATTCTTAACATCTTCAGCTTTAATACCTTTTTCTTTCATTGATTTCTTTGCCTCTTGCATATCTTCAGGACTGAGAAATAAAACACCTCTCTTCTTCGGAGTGGGTTTAGGAATAGGCTCAGGAGTTGGCTCAATTGGTTCAGGAATTGCCTCAGGAATTGGCTCAGGAAGAGTCCAATTATTTTCATTAGTCAACATATTATTCAATAGTAATTCAGCTTCGTCGACTGTTCTTTCCCTGAAAACACAACCAGCACAACTATCCAAGTAGTCCTTGGAAGCATCGGTTAGTCCATTATAAAAGATATCAAGTATTTCATTTTTCTTAAGAGGATGATCAGGCAAAGCATTAAGTAATCGGAGAAGCCTCCCCCAAGCTTGTGGGAGACTCTCTTCTTTGATTTGCACAAAATTATATATTTCCCGCAAGGCAGCTTGTTTCTTATGAGCAGGGAAATATTTAGCAGAGAAGTAATAAATCATATCCTGGGGACTACGCACACAACCAGGAGCAAGAGAATTATACCAAGTCTTAGCATCACCCTTTAATGAGAACGGAAATATCTTAAGGATATAAAATAGCGAGATTTATCATCATGAGTAAACAGGGTAGCTATATCATTCAACTTGGTAAGATGTGCCACAACAGTTTCAGATTCAAGGCCATAAAAAGGATCAGATTCAACTAAAGTAATAATCTCAGGATCAACAGAGAATTCATAATCCTTATCAGTAACACAGATAGGTGAAGTAGCAAAAGCAAGGTCAGGTTTCATTCTAGCATTAAGAGACTGCTGCTTCCATTTAGCTAATAATTTCTTAAGATCATATCTATCATTGCAAGCAAAGATAGCTCTAGCAGCTTCTTCATTCATAACATAACCCTCAATCATTGGGAGAATTTTCATCATCACTATCATCAATAATAGCATCTTTAATAATTTCATTCCCTCTAACCCTAGCAAGTTGTTCATCAAGAAATTCACCTAATGGCAAAGTAGCATCATGCACAGAAGTAGTTTCATCATAAGTATCATGCATAGCAGAAGTGGCATCATTAATAACATGCGACATATCAGAATTCATAGCAGTAGCAGGTTTAGGTGTCGCAAGCTTACTCAAAACAGAAGGAGAATCTAGTGCAGAGCTAGATGGCAGTTCCTTACCCCCCCCCCTCGTAGTTGAGAGAAAAATCATAGTTTTCGTGTCTTTCAAGTTCTTCATAGTGATCAACAGATATAAATCCCAAGTGACTCAGAGAATAGAGCTATGCTCCCCGGCAATGGCACCAAAAATTAGTCTTGATAACCCACAAGTGTAGGGGATCGCAACAACTTTCGCGGGTAAAGTATTCAACCCAAATTTATTGATTCGACACAAGGGGAGCCAAAGAATATTCTTGAGTATTAGCAGTTGAGTTGTCAATTCAACCACACCTGGATAACTTAGTATCTGCAGCAAAGTATTTAGTAGCAAAGTAGTATGATAATAAAGGTAACAGTAGCAAAAGTAATATTTTTGGGTTTTGTAGTGATTGTAACAGTAGCAACGGAAAAGTAAATAAGCGAAGCACAAGATGTGAAAAGCTCGTAGGCAATGGATCAGTGATGGATAATTATGTCGGATGCGATTCCTCATGTAATAGCTATAACATAGGGTGACACAGAACTAGCTCCAGTTCATCAATGTAATGTAGGCATGTATTCCGTAAATAGTCATACGTGCTTATGGAAAAGAACTTGCATGACATCTTTTGTCCTACCCTCCCGTGGCAGCGGGGTCCTAGCGGAAACTAAGGGATATTAAGGCCTCCTTTTAATAGAGAACCGGAACAAAGCATTAACACATAGTGAATACATGAACTCCTCAAACTACGGTCATCACCGAGAAGTATCCCGATTATTGTCACTTCGGGGTTGTCGGATCATAACACATAATAGGTGACTATAGACTTGCAAGATAGGATCAAGAACACACATATATTCATGAAAACATAATAGGTTCAGATCTGAAATCATGGCACTCGGGCCCTAGTGACAAGCATTAAGCATAGCAAAGTCGTAGCAACATCAATCTCAGAACATAGTGGATACTAGGGATCAAACCCTAACAAAACTAACTTGATTACATGGTAAATCTTATCCAATCTATCACCGTCCAGCAAGCCTACGATGGAATCTCACGCACGGTGATGAGCATCATAAAATTGGTGATGGAGGATGGTTGATGGTGACGAATCCCCCTCTCTGGAGCCCCGAACAGACTCCAGATCAGCCCTCCCGAGAGAGATTAGGGCTTGGCGGCGGCTCCGTATCGTAAAACGTGATGAAACTTTCTCTCTAATTTTTTTCTCCGCGAGACGGAATATATGGAGTTGGAGTTGAGGTCGGCGGAGCCTCAGGGGGCCCACGAGACAGGGGGGAGCGCCCAGGGGGAGGGCACGCCCCCACCCTCGTGGACAGGGTGTGGGCCCCCTGGTCTTGATTCTTTCGCCAATATTTTTATTATTTTCCAAAAAGTGCCTTCGTGGATTTTCAGGACATTCCGAGAACTTTTGCTTTCTACACATAAAACAACATCATGGCAATTCTGCTGAAAACAGCATCAGTCCGGGTTAGTTTCATTCAAATCATGCAAGTTAGAGTCCAAAACAAGGGCAAAAGTGTTTGGAAAAGGAGATACGTTGGAGATGTATCAGGGGACTCTAGGCCGAACTATATCCGGCTTGAATTGGAAGCTGGTGATGGAGAATTTTGCTTCCCACCCACCACCCACTTCATAGCCACTGTGATGTGGAGCATCCCACGATCATACCCATGGACGCATCTACATCTCCTACAACACCACTTGGACCTATGACTAGAGCACGTGCAAGAGCTCTCAAACCAAGGTGACATCACTCCTCTCACAACTCCTTTTTGATTCACACGAGACATGGCTACTACCTCAAACGGAGATGCTTTGCATACTCAGGTACCAAGGAGTTAGCCATGGAGAAGCTAGGAAGCAAGGAGAACAGGAAGTGGAAGACATGCGAGAAGACGGAGAGGAAAAGCGCCAAGTCCCAGGCTGGCCGGATGATCCGGATGAGGGCACGGACGATCCGGACAGAGCTCGGACGATCCGGCTAAATCGCCCGAAGACACCCAAAGCTCAAACTCGAAGCCGGACCATCCGGACCCCGACCCGGATCATCCGGACATCGCCCGGACATCTGGACCCCCAGCCGGACATCCGGACCTACACCGCCACCGCCTGCATCACCAGCTCATCCGGGCCTCCTCCCGGATCATCCGGCTAGAGCCCGGATCATCCGGCTCCTCACCCGGATCATCCGAACCCTGCCTACGTGCGCTTGTTGGGCTGAGCCCATGTACCCCTTCGCCCCCCTAGCCTATATATAGGACTCCGCCTCCTCCTTTCGAGACTTAGCATTGATTTAGCTCATTTGTGAGATAGAGCCTCGCTCATCCATCTGGATCTGCTCCTCGTGAGGGACCGACACCTCTTCGGAGAAGATCCACCTGGATTCAAGACCTTCATTCGGAGAATACCATCAATACCTCCTCGCGACGAAGAACCATTACCCTTTGTACCGTCTCTTGTTGGATTTGGATCTTGTATTACCTCATGCCTCGATGATCTAGCACATGTGTGACTTTGTTCTTGTTGGTTGAGTGATTTCTCGTGTTTTCTCTCGTTCCCCTCCTCGTGTTCTTCATGTTTGTCGTATGAATCCTCTCCAAACGTGAAAGATCGGCCTCTAGGGTTCTACCCACATCATCTTGGTATCATGAGCCACATTGATCATGTTTTTGGAGCCCCTACCCTTTGTTTTCTAGCTTGATTTTGTTGATTTCGTCCTAAATCCAAAAATCCCCACCAAAAATAACCCCCAATTTTTTTGTGATTTGTTGGTTTTGATGATGTTTTGTTGATTTTGATCCATGGATTCATTGTGTAACTCGTGTATCCTGCCTTTCCCAACCTTCTCACCCTCGAAATCCATCCAAAATCCACGAAATCGTCGAATTTCTCGCCGTTTTTCGAGTTCATCCTGAGCCATCCCGTGCGCTGTTGACCTGCCCGGATCATCCGGACCCTGACCCGGATCATCCGGACTAGCCCGGATCATCCGGCTCCTGGCACGCATCATCCGCTTCGTCTGCCAAAACTGCATTTTTCTGCAGTTTTCTCCACCGCCACCTACGCCTCCGCACACACCCCACTTCGACCACCACCACATTCACCCACCAACCCCACGACATACCCCTCCGTACCACCATTCGACTTTGTGTTCGAGAATTTGAGTTGTGGTTTCCCATGTCCTATTGTGTTTCGGCTATTTAGGTACGACGCGACATCAACATCACCACCTCTCATCTTCGTCGACTACTCATCATCGCTACAGATGGTAATTTCGACGACATCTTTGTCTACGCCTTGCCATTGCATTGATAACCACCATGGCCTTACTTTTGTGTTACTTACCCATCGAGACTAGCCATTGAGTATTGCCGGCAACATGACTTGTGCACATTAGTGGTCATACTCTCCATAAGCATACATACCATATCATCTCTTCTGTCACGAAGTTGTCATTGCATACACTTTTGCTACCTTGGTTCACGAAGTTTTGCATGAGAAAATAGCTCAAAAGTGAAAGAGCCAACCAAGCTTTTAAGAAAAAAGAGAAAGATAAGCAAAGAGCTTATAATAAAGAACCATAACATCATACTACATTAAGATTGTCATATCCGATCATCTTGGATCATAGCACCGAAATACCATACATATAGCATACTTGGGATAGAGGTCGTTGCATTTTTTCCTAGTAGGTTGTGCACAAGCTCCGTATCCGCCTATTGTGCAATCGTGCTAGCGTCTCTCAAGTATTGTGCAACAAGAGCATTTTCGTGGACTCCACGTTTTGGCTCATTTTTGGTTTGCACAATCCCATTATTCTATTTGCGTGTGTGTTTCCATGTACGACTACTTGCTTGGTCTACTTGTTGCATTTGCGAATTTGTGAATCTTTTTCAACATATTTGAGTCAAACTAACAATTGCATCAAATTTTGTGCCACCATCCTAGCCAAGCTCCACCATAAGCTTTTACTTGTGTAGGTGTGAGAATCGACAAGAATTTGTACCAATTGTGCTATTTCATTGTCCGCACTTGAGTGATCTTGATCCACCTTTAACATCGGTCAGGGTACATTTGGTATAAGTTCTTATCCTTCTCACACTCCCATTTTTCTTGGAATGAAGGATAGGCCAAGTACTTCTACCAACCCACTCTTCATCAAGCAAGACGATGACATGTCATCATTCTTCACCAAGAGCCACCTCTTTGGTGCACAACGAGCTTTGCATCAAGAGCAACAAGCAATGACCGACCACATCGACAACCTTGCCACCGACTTGCGACTCTCCGAGCAACGTACAAGGGACTACTTCGACAACAAGCTCGACGCTCACAAGCAAGAGAACGATGCAATAATAGACGAGATTCATGCCTTGTTGGTGAACCGTCCTCCTTCAACTTCTTCATACTCAAGATAGAGCCGCTCAAGTCGACACTCCGACGACACCTTCTCCGGCTCAAGTACACCGACATCGAACACTCTTCGACGAGCCGTGCGTCAAGACCGTCATGCATCCCGCAATCCTCTACACGGCAATCATCCACAAGAGCAAGTCAACGATCAAGTCCTTCGTCATCAACCTCACCAAGACCCTTTTGCACAAGCTCAGGAATGACAACGTCAACGTCGCCAAGAGGAAGAACGAGCACGTAGACATCAAGAGGAACAAGACACCGAGGCTCAACATCTTCAACAACAACAACGTGATGCAAAAGCTCTTGAGGTGCATCGTGCCCTTCAAGAATAAAGTCGAGCCATTGCCAAGCGCAACCGCGATAGGTGCAACCAAGAGGAAGCACTTCGAGAAGAAATCCAAGAGCAGAACTACCAACCAAGAGTGCAACATCAAGTTCCTCAAGCTCCTCCTCAAGCTCGACAAGCTCCTCCACAAGCTCGACAAGCTCCTCCACAACCTCAAGTTCAACATGAGCAAGAAGACGATGGACATCCCCCACGCTAAGAGCAACATGAGGTTGATTATCCTCCACGTCAAGGGTGTCATCATCACCATCAACCACAACACAATGAAGAGCAACGCTACGGCAAGCTAAAATTCACCATGCCCAAGTTTGATGGAGGCAATGATCCCGAGGAGTACCTCTCATGGGCATTGAAGGTCGACAAAATCTTTTGTTTGCACAACTATGAGGAAGAGAAGAAGATCGCTATGGCATCCCTTGAGTTCCAAGACTATGTGCTCATATGGTGGGAACAAGTCCTTGAGCACCGCGAAGCAAGAGGTGAACCTCCAATCACCACTTGGGCTCAAATGAAAGATGTCATGCGAGCACATTTTGTGCCAACCTACTACAACCGCGATCTCTTCAAGAAGCTCCAACTCATCAAGCAAGGAACAAAGAGTGTTGAAGAATACTACAAGGAAATGGTAATAGCCATGATTAGAGCCAATGTCACGGAAGATGATGAGAAAACTATGGCACACTTCTTGAATGGCCTCAATCATCCCATCAAGAAGATTGGCGACTTCCAACCCTACTCCAACCTCATTGAGATCCATTCCAAGTAGAACACCGCACCAGCTCAAGAACACCCCTCCTGAGGTTGTTCTTCCTCTGTACTGTTCATTATCAGCCCCAGAGGCAATCCACCGCACCACACACTGCATTAGGGTATTACACCACAACGGTGGCCCGAACCAGTATAAACCTCGTGTCCCTTGTGTTGTTCATCGTGTAGCTTAGATTCATGGCGAGGTTTTGGGGCATGGATCGGTAGGGAAAAGATCTTCGTGAGCGCCCCAGAGTTCGAACCTTAAGGGTTTTGCCGGAACCCGATATCTGACATTTGGCGCGCCACGTAGGGGTGCACCGGGATCCTCTTTCCACTGTTTTGTGTTCCGTCGCTTCGTCGCATCTATGGCAGACGCTCGCCGAGCTCGCGCCGAGCGTTGGGCTGCTCTCGCCGCCCAGACGACCCCTGTTGGTGGGCCTCCTCGTCGTTCTTCGTCGCCTGCCGCCAACGCCGCCACCAGCCCGGCGGGGAACAAGCAGAAAGCGTCATCGCTGCATCCCTCGGTGCGGCGGGAAGGCCGCACCGCCACTCCATCGCTGACTCCAGCTGGTTCGTCGTCTCACGCTCATCGCGCTCCCACGAACGTGCAGGCTGCGTTGCTCCTGGCATGTGAGCTCCTGCACTACTGCCCCGTTGACGACCTATACGAGGAGTGGCTCGCTCGCATCACTGAGCTCGTCAGCGCTGTAGGGGGCTCCCCTGCGCCATCTCTCTCGCTGCCTCACCCTCCATCCTGCATGGGCGATGCAGCTCAGGGGGCGCCTCTGCCACCTCCTCCCCAAAAAGGCGCCCTGGCTCCAAGGCGTGCGGCCCCTGGACGAGACCCACCGTGTTCAGCGCCCGCACGACAGGAAAAGAGCTGTCAAGAAATCCCTTGGCCTCAAGAAGGCGCTTGCGTGCTCCCTGCTCCAGCACAGCAAGACCGCATCCTTGCACCAGCATGCAAAGACCCCGTGCTGCCCCTGGTGGCGGCACATTGGGAGCATCAGGAGCAGGCCCCGCGTCCGCAAAAGGCTTCGGTGGCCACGGCAGGTTACCGCACCTTCACCACCGAGCTACGCAGCGTCGCCTGGCCGGGCAAGTTCAAGCCGGATCTGCCTCCTCGCTACGACGGCATGGCCGACCCCGCAGAGTTCCTGCAGCTCTACAAGCTGGGCATCGAGGCGGCCAACAGAGACGAAAAGATCACGGTGAATTGGTTTCCCATGGTGCTCAAGGATGGTGCCCGCACCTGGCTCCTGAACCTGCCTCCCGGCTCTATCTCCTCCTGGGACGAGATGCGCAGCCGTTTCATCGCCAACTTCCAGGGCACTCGTGACCGTCCTTCGGTCATGGGTGACCTGCGCCGCATCAAACAGCAGCTAGGAGAGACCCTGCAGAAGTACATCCAGCACTTCAACAGCGCTCGCCTCAAGATCCCCAAGGTGACTGAGGAGGCCATCATCTCAGCGTTCTCCGATGGCGTCCGCGACGTCAGGATGAAGGAGGAGCTGGCCATCCACGAGGATCTGTGCACATCTCTGGAGCTGTTCAACCTAGCGACCAAGTGCGCAAGAGCTGAGGAGGGGCGCCTCTCCCTTCTCGAGCTTCCAGCTGCTGACCCAGAAGAGAAGAAAGCCAAGGCCAAAGCCGTGAAGCACAAAGGAGCAGCTGTGCTCGCAGCAGAACTAGACATGAAGCATGGCAAGGACCAGCCAGAGTCATCCAAGGGTAGCCGATTCTGCACCTACCACAACCTCTACACCCACAACACCAACAAATGCCACGAGCTTAGAGCCATTCGAGAAGGACGTGTCGATGCCCCAAGCGCAGCGACTGGGGCTACGGCCGAGGAGGAGGAAGAGGTGGAGGATGATGGGACGACCGAGGCCCTCGCTAGGAGTGGCGTGACCGCCCTCGCGAGGATTGCTGGTAGGACCAGCCTTGCAAGGGGGCTTGGAGGTATCAGCCTCGCGAGGATCGCCCACAGGGCAACGCATGCCTTCCTCCTCTGCCACCATCGCCAAGAAGGAATGATGAACACCACCAGGACGAGGGGGCTGGGGGCTTCCAGGAGCAGCGTACTATAGCTTGCATCTTGGGCGGAGCCCAGGCCCCAGCCTCCCAGCGCATCTTCAAGCAGTTTGCTCGCGAGGTGAATGCAGTCCTCCCCAAGCTCGAGGCCACGCGCCCTCTCAGGTGGTCCACGTGCGCCATCACGTTCAGCTCCGCGGATCAGCGCAAGTGCGCGGCCACAGCTGGCATCCTCCCAATGCTCTGCTCCCCAGTCATCAGCAACATGCAAGTCACCAGGACCCTCATTGATGGCGGCGCAGGACTCAACGTTCTGTCCGTCGTGACGTTCAACAACCTTCAAGTGCCATACGATCAACTTCAGCCGACCAAGCCTTTCTCAGGAGTCACTGATGGCTCCACCACTCCGATAGGCAGGTTCGCCTCCGTGTCACTTTCGGACGGTGCAAGAACTACCATACCGAGCTCATCGACTTCGACGTTGCCCACATTCGCCTGCCATACAATGCCATCCTCGGGTATCCAGCCCTGGCCAAGTTCATGGCGGTAACTCACCATGGTTACAACGTCCTCAAGATGCCAGGAAGCGGTGGAATCATCATAGTCCCCTGTGAAGAGAAGGATGCGGTGTGCTCCCTCGAGCGCGCCTTCCAAGCTGCGTCAATCGAGGACCCAAATAGCAGGAGCGAGAACCCCCCCTGAAGCAGTTCCCAAGAAGAAGAAGACATCACCCAACTCAAGGCCTCAGAAGGTTGGCATCCCGGAGGTGTCGCATCAGGATCCGCGGCTATGCAAGGGGCGCCTCCCTCCATCGCATAGGAAGGTGCGCCTGGTGCCCTCCTCGGGCAAGGCTCGGGGGCTCTCTTCTGGAGGGCCTCAGACTTTGCCAAGATCACGAGGGAGGCGCTCGGGCACCACTTGGAGGCGAGCTTTGTGGCACGTTTCCCTTAGGAAGGCATGGGGCAAGGAAAGCCCAACCCTCAGGAGTTCATCACCAAGACCACTCAGGAGCTGCAGGAATCAAGAGTCATACACGGCGATCGCTGCCTACCTGGCATAGCTCCCCATCCAGGCGAGGATGGCGGGCTGCGCGTCTGCATCGACTACCCAGGGCTCAGCCGAGTCGCATCTCAGGAGCGCTTCTGGCCTTCGCGCATTGGACACTGCGAGGGTCCGCCGCATAGCTATGTTTGCATGCCTTTTGGTCTGCCGAATGCGGCTGCCACTCACCAGCGTCTTTTGTGCAGCAGGTCAGGAGGCCAGGCACCACGCGGTCCTGGCAGAGATGGAGATGGTCCTCGAGGAACCGCCCGGACCCCCAGAGCCTCCTGAGGCTTAGGGCTCCGGTGGCTCGTGAGGATCGGCCTCTTCACCGCGCATAGTCAGCTACTTCAACACCCCCCCTACAAATGTACCAGGTGCCATCTTTCAAGTTCATTTCAGTTGGGAGCGCCCTCAGGGATGCATTATTCCCAGGTCGCATGGGTCAGTCCCTGCGGCATGTATCCCTTTTGCATATGTCTTTAGCTTACCTTGTTGGGGGCGCGCCTCGGGCTATATCATCCCCAAGCCGCTCGGGCCTGACCCAGTGGCATGTATCCTTCCTGCATCTATCTAAGCTGATTTGCCTTTCATGCTTAACTTGCCTATGATTATCATCTCCCACCTACCACGGGCCTTTTCCTCCCTCAGGAAAATCGCTTGCACGTTAAAGGGGGGCTCCTAAGCATCACGACTCAGGAGCTCTTATTGGCTCTCCAGCCCTCACCCCCTGGCCTTGTCCACGGCATCGCGACCTGGCATACCAGCGGTGGCTGAGCTAGCTCGAGGGCCGGGACCTGAGGACGTAGAGCGTTTGCATCTAACCATCTCGCAGGAACACTCAGCCGCCCAAGGCTCAAGATTAGGCGAAACCCGCCTTGAGGTAGGGCCTTGTGAGCCCCGCGCTGGCTCACGAGTGCCCAGATACACCTCGTCTAGCCCTACCGTGCCAGCTACATGTCAGGGCGGGGATGTACACGCCCCGGTGCTCCTCCTGGAGGGGTGCCCCCTCCCACGTACAAGTGGAAGCACCATGCTCCGCGCTGGCTAACAACACTACCGAGGAGCGGCTATGCCCGTACACATATGGAAGCTTTATGCTCCACGCTGATGATAAACAACTGAGGACAGCCCACGGCTGTATCAACCTCAAGGAGCCCGGAGCTCAGTGTCTGGCCTCATCGCAACGCCTCCCCTCAGGAGCGCCACGCGAGGGGGCTGGACGCGGGGGCTGCGCCCGGGTCACGCCCGAGCGCACGCCACCCAGCCAGGTCCCTCGGACCTGGTCGTCGCGCGCCCCTCCCCGAGCGGAGCCAAGGTATGAAGACCGTTTGAGCGTCAAGGAGGACTCCTGAGCATCCGACTCAGGAGCCTAACTGGTCACGTAGCCCCTCACTCCTTAGTTCCACAAGGCTAACGACGGTTGAGGTATGCGCGGGGCCGGGCCCTGCCGACGTAGAATGACAGATCTACTCCTACACCCCCTCCCTATTTGCTATTGCGCGTCAAGGGGACTCCTAAGCATCGCGACTTAGGAGCCTAACTTGTCACGTAGCCCCTCACTCCTTGGTCCCGTCCTGGTGATCCGGTCGAGGCTAACAGCGGCTGAGGTATGCGCGGGGCTGGGCCCTGCCGACGTAGAACACAAAGCAAATAGGAAGGAAACCGCAAAATCTCGCAAATTCAGGAGCAAATATTACAAACCATAAATTGTCCTCACGATACCAAACACAAGTTTAAATGCCTCCACGAGGCACGGTGCATGTTGCAGGAGTTGAAACAGGAAAGAAGCCGGGAGAAGATCACCCTTGGGCAACGCCGTCATTCGCCAGGAGCCCCGCCTCCGTGGCGGTGTTGCGCCCGTCAGCTCCACCTCTCGAGGCTGCGGAACCAGCAGTACCTGCCTTGGGCGCAGTGGCGAAGGCACGGAACTTCGCCAGCAGGGCTTCCGCTCGGCTCTTCACGGCTTCAGCAGCAGCGGCAGAGCGCTCGGCGTCCACAGGCTCCAGCAGCTCGTCGAGGTTGGCGCCAGGGTCGCGAAGGTAGACATCGCAGAAGAAAGGACGCGAGCTTCAATCTCAGCCATGGGGCCGACACCATTCACGACTTCCTCAAGTGCTTCGACCAAGAAGGGAAGCGGCTTGGCGGGGCCGTCCTTGGCCCCGGCCAGTGGCTTCTCCAGGCCACCATCGTAGAGCGTCTTCACCGCCTTGCGAGATCTCTCCTCAAGATCCACGAAGGCCACGTGGTCCTCGGCCAGGACCTTCTCCTTGGCGTCTAGCTCGGCCCTCTTCGCCTTCAGCTTCTGCTCCAACATCTTCAGTCGGCTGCGATCAGCGGACAGCTTGGCATCGCGGTCCCTGATGGCGGCTTCCCGAGCCTTCATCTCTTCCTCCTTTGCCTGACGATCGAGAGCCTCTTTGGCGAGCTCATCGTGCAAGCCCCACAGCTCATCCTCCAGCACCTTGTAGTGGTCCTAGGCGATCAAGGCATCCTTCAACACCGTGGAACGGGTGGCCGCGGCTTGGGTGGCGGTTTGCTTTTCCTCCTTGGAAGCTGCTGCAGCCTGGCTCAGTGCCGCTCGGACGGAGGTGTCGGAATGAACCCAGCCAGAGATCAGCTCTAGGTGCCTGGCTACCAGGTGGGGGTTGGCGCCCTGGAGGTCTTCTCGCAGCCGGCCTAGCTCAGCAGCGGCACGGTCCAAGACGGCGGAGGAGGTAGAGGAGTCAGGAACCAGTGGAGCAGGAGGAGAAGACGGCAGTGTGATCACAGCTTGGAAGACTGGGAGCTCCTAAGTCTTGGCAACCTCGGTGACAGCATCAAGCGCTGGCACCTCCAGAGTCAGTGGGGCCATGGGGGCTGGCACCCCGCCAGGGCGCTCCTCCTGGCCTTGCGAGGATGACCAGGCAGGAGAGGTGCGAGCTCCACTGCCTCCCCTTCCTGCAGACGAAGGCGCGGCCACAACAGATGAGCCTTCCCCAAGCGGATCCACCGTGTCCCCCTTCAGCTTCTTCACAGGCGGCAGTCTAACCAGATGATGGAGGGCGTCAAGCCCTGACAGCAAAATCAAGAGCAAAGCGGAGTTCGAGTACTTACTAGTCAATCACGGCGTGTTCTGGCGGTGTCCTACCGAGCTTAAAGCCCGTGAGCCTCTTGGTCCGGGGCGCAGCCTCGAGAGGTCCAGAGGCATAAGAGGGCGCACCAGAGGGGCTGGAGCTAGCTTCGAGTAGTGCCTGGGACGGGGTAGCCCCTCGGGAGATCAGCCTCGACTTGTCCTTCTTCGGGATCACGGGGGGGGGGGGGTCCTCTCCCCCTCGCCTGGTGCCGGCCTCATCGTCATTCGGCAGAGTGCTGATGATGTTGGCCCTGTGCCAAGGGGAAGTCTCCCCCGTCCCCTCAGTGGTCGCCTCCAAGTCGCGCTCCTATTCTTCTTCGTCTTCCTTCCCTCCTTCGCGGGAATCATTAGAAGACAATTCCACCAGCGCCGCCGCCTCCTGGCCCTCAGGAGGCACCTCCGGAACCAGACCGCTCCCATCAAAGGTGTGCATGACGTCCACCACCTGTTGCCAATTGTCACGAAGGAACAAGGGGACAGGAGCACCCTCTAGACCTTCCACGTCCTCCCCAACCAGGAAGCGGAGAGCTGCAGCCAGATCCTCATTAGCTAGGGCCTCCAAGTTTAGGCAGAGATCGTCGTCCGCACCTCCAAGCCTCACAACGGACGCGAGTGCGCCTGAAGTGGAGCCACCCACTGCGCCAGGAACTGCCTCAGGAGCGTGGCCCCGGTCAGCTTTGCCGCCTTCATGTTGCCCGGCCTCAGGTCAGCGTTCATCTTCTCCAGCACCAACTTCACCCGTTGGTCGTCAAGCTTCGCACGAGACCATGCCTCATCAGCCTAGGGCTACTCCGTGGGCAACACCAACCGAGAGTGGATGCATCCGGCATCCAACATGACCCACTTGCTCCGAAAGCCATTGACACTCTTCCTGGTCTTCGAGATTGCGTTGGCCTTGGAGTACGCGACAAAGCCAGCGCATGCCGAAGTATGGCTGCCGGTGATTCGGAGGGAGAAGAAGTGGCGCAGCAAGGCCACGGAGGGCATCACCCCAACGTGCGCCTCGCAGTAGTAGGCAAAAATCGACAGAAGGAGAACGGAGTTGGGATGGAGATGAAGGGCATGTAACCTGTAATGGTGGAGGACGGTGTAGAAGAACTCGGAGAAGGGAGGCACCAGGCCGGCGATCACGGTTCTCATGAAGAAGGGGTAAAAGGTGCTCCCCTTGGCCTCCGGCTGCGCGGAGCCGGCTCAGAGTACAATCTCCCCCATCTCGCTGCCTTGCGCCGCCATCATCAGGCGTGTAGAGGCGAAATTCTTCTCTGTCATATTGGGGGGATCTAGAGCCGGTGAGTACCAAGCCGGTGGAGCCTCGGCCGCGGCCAAGCCGGTAGAAGAGGAAGAATGAGGCAGATGTCGGGGGTTGGGTGCGACATATGCCAAAGGATGGCTTATCATGGTGGGGGCGAGTAGAACATCGCCGGCGCCTGGAAACGGGATGAGGCGAAGACATGCACGCCGGCGAATCTTACCCAGCTTCAGGGCTCTCCGAGGAGATAACACCCCTACTGCTGCTCTGCGAGGTCTCCGCATGATCACTAAGGCAAAGTGACTACAATGGTGCTCCTCGAGCTGTATCGGGAAGCAGGAGAGGGCAAGGCTAGCTCTCTCCCCCCTATGTTATCTGGTCTATCTCTATCAAGGTCCGAACCCTTTGCATGGGTGCCCTGGGGGGTTTATATAGGCCTACCCCCCAGGGGGTACGACGGTAATCCGGCTGGGCGCGGGTCCTAGCCGTCTGTCTCTCAGACTGCCGTCCTTCCCGCCGGCTTCTGGGGCCCGCCGACTGGTGGGTCCCGCGGACAGGCTTGGTACTGTAGCGGCACTCCAGATGACGCAGGCTTGGTCATTGGGTCGTGGCAACAGTGCCGCCGTCTATCGGGTGATCACTCTCGTCCTTCCCCATCCTATCTGGTTAATGGCTCGTGGGCCCCTGAGAGGAGTCGGCCGACCCCAGGGAGGCCGACTCCCACAGGTCCGTCTTCGGGGTGCTCAGGCCGCCTTTGGTCCACCCAGTGACAGGCGGCCCCACGGTCTTCGGGTTGTACAGGCTGGCGTCGTGGGCACAGTGCGCCGCGCACTGTGGCTGAGGTCAGGGCAGGCATGGCAACAGTGCCGCGCCTCGCCGGAGATCTTCCGGCGATACGGCTCACTGTAGCCATGCCGGCCCTTCGTAAGTGGGGGAATGGCCACGCCGTGACCATACCCCGCATCGTACTTCGAGATGAGGGAGGAGTCATGGGCCGACTCTCCATAGCCGGCCTCTCTGGAGGTCGCCGATTTGGAGTCGGCTCGTCTTGCAGTCGCCGGCTTGGAGTCGGCTCGTCTTGGAGTCGCCGGCTTGGAGTCGGCTCGTCTTGGAGTCGTCGGCTTGGAGTCGGCTCCTGGGACTCGGCCTAAGGGGCGCGGCCTGCCCCGATGTCTTGAAAGGTCCTGGGACTCGGGTTAGCCTACCCGTGGACCATTACTCCGACAGTAGTCCCCGAAGCTGGTGAAGCCCTGCGGGCGCTGCATTGTGGGGCTTCAATAGTTTTAATCTCCCCAGAGCGGATTCTGGAACTCGGCTGCCGTCTTCTCTTGGGCCGACTGTCGAGAGCCTGATTTTTCTTGCGAGGAGCCGTAGTTTGGAAGTCGCGGCGGCAAACCAAGCGGAGTGCCTGATACGCACCCCTGCAACCATCGGAGCGGTCCTATCGCGTGGCGCCACGTGGAGAGGACAGCCTGCCCACCCACGCGCGCGACGGGACGGGTCGTCAGGCGGGGCCCGCCACCACCGTGCCTTGCCTTATAAACGGATCCGTTGTGGCCGAGGATGGTTGGTTTTCCCACGTTGTTACTGCGCGCAGTAACTTCGTGGGGTAAATCGTGGGGCGGCGTGGGGCATCGTGCGCAGTTAATCCCATGTCCGCCCCCTCGGCTTCTTAGCCCATAGGGCTATAAGTAGGCGGGGGGGGGGGGAGCGGAGCGGCACCGCACGCACGCCCTTCTCCCCCGCCTCATCTTGCCTTCTCTCCCTCCTGCCTCTGCCGTTGTGCGAGAGCACACCTCACCACGGCGATGAGTTCTTCCTCCGCCGCGGCCCCCACCGTGCGCTCCGGCGTGTGGGACGGCTCGGAGGTGGAAGAGGAACACATCGAGTTCCTCCGCCAGACACGCCGCCTCCCCAGCGCGGACCTCATGCGCGAACGCCCCGCGCCGGAGGGGGAGACCCGAACGGCGCCGGAGGAGGGCGAGCGGGTCATCTTCCACTCGCACCTCATGCACGGCCTGGGGCTGCCAGCGAGCGGCTTCTTCCGCTCGTTCTTGGAGTTCCACAGCCTTCAACCGCACCACCTCACTCCGAATATGGTGGTGCTGCTCTTCGCCTTCGCCACTCTGTGCGAAGGTTTCCTCGGCGTTCTCCCCACCCTCGAGCTGTGGGGAGAATTCTTCTCTTCTAAGCTCGGCACGCAAGTCGCCGGCATTCCGGCTCAGTGCGGCACCTACGTCGCGGTGCGGCGCTCGACAGCCGACAACCCTTTTCCTCCCATCTTGCTGATCAAGTCGGTGAAGATGTGGCAGCGCTCATATTTCTATGTGAAGAACCTCTCCTCCGGCGACGACTGGGTCAACCTGCCGCCTTACAACGCCGCCCCCCTAACCAGAAGGCTCCCCAGCTGGTCTCACCGAGCCAAGTCGTTGACTCCCTCCGGAGCCGCCGCGGTAGCGCGACTCCGAGTCTTTCTGCAGTCGAAGGGTCTCGTCGAAGCCGACTTGCTGGCCGCCTTCGTGGCGCACCGAGTTCTCCCGCTCCAAGGCCGGCCTCACCTGATCTGTCAGATGAGCGGCCTCCGAGACGCAAGTCGGATGAGCACCAAGGAGATGCCCCGCAAGGAGGTGGCGAACTTGGTGAACCATATCGCGCACTGCGAGTTCGAGGAGGACTGGCAGTTCGGCAAGGAGCCGTACTCACGCGACAACCCCCCACCAGTGGTAAATCGCGTCCCCCTATTGTTTTGTCTTCTTTGCGGCCGACTCCGGCTTCTGACTCTTGTCGGTTTCTTCTGGGCTAGAACCCCCTCATGGAGCCTGCAGCCGGAGCCACGAGACAGCCCCGCGAGTATGTTCCCGATCGTGCGGACAGCGACGTCGACGACCCCGGCTTGGGGGCGGCGGCGATGGAAGCCGATGCTGAAGGCGGGGGAGAAGGAACAGAAGGCGGCTTCAAGCCCTCGGCCACCTTTGCTGACTGGCCTGACGACGACGCCGACGGGGAAGTCGCCCCGCGCCACCAGCCGAGGGCCGGCTCGTCCGGCGCCGGCTCCTCCGCCGGCCTGGCTGGCCAAGGCGGCGCGAAGAGGCGTCACGCCGGGCCGAGTGCGCCCGGCGGCAAATTGAAGAAGCTCAAGGGAGCGGCCGCCGCGACCAAACGGGAGGAGGCGGCTACGAAGGCCAACCGCTCCCGAAGGGAAGTGAGAAGGACGCCGCTAGTCTCTGCGTAAGTCTTTATGCTCTTTTATTTTCCTTCGCTGAATCTTGTCCGAGTCTTCTTTTATTCTTCCTCCATTTTTCTTCAGGGCCCCTCTTTCCCTTGAGAGATTCGCCATCCCCACCGTCATGGGGTCGGCAGAGACGTCCGCCAATACTCGGCGGGCCGATCCCGCCACCGACCTCCGGGAGGCATCGGAGCGAAATGCGCGGGAGAAGCGCGACGAGGAGGAGGCCGGCCGCCTGGAGAAGGCGCAGGCCGAGAAGGCGGCCGCCAACGCCCAAAAGAAGCTGGAGGATGCCGAAGCCGCCCTCGCGGCGAGACGGCGTGCCGAGGAGGCCGCGTGTCGCTGATCGGCGATGCTCGTCCCCCCATTGTCGTCTGTGCCGCCGCCTCCGGAGTTCACGGGGCAGACCGGAGAGGCCGGCACCGAGAACCCCCTCGTGGAGAAGGAGAGCGGCGAGGCTTCTATGTCGGACACTCTTGTGCCGCCACCGCCACCTCCGCCGCCGTTTGGAAGACCACACAGCAAACAGCCGGTGGTTCAGTCGGAGTCGCCGATCGCGGACGAGGCCGAGGCGCGGCTGCTTCTTCAAGTCGTTTCGCCGGTGCACCACCGTCTTGAGAGGGCGATCTCGGCGCCGCGACCTCGGGAGACCGGCGCTGCCAGCTCGGCAGCCCTAGACACCGAGGCCACAAGCGCCGCGCCCACCGGGTGGTTGCGTGGAGGCGGCACCGGGCCAGTGAACCAAGCGCTCCTGGACGTTCAGGCGAAGCTGCGCGCTGAAGGCGACGCCCTTCAAGCTTGCACCAGGGCGCATCTGGCCGCGCGGACGTCCGTCCGAGTACGTTTCCCTCTTCTTTATCCTTGTTTTTCTCTATGGGGGCGCGCCAGCGCACCCACTGGGTGTAGTCCCCGAGTTCCGGGCCGGCTGCTGAGCAGGCGGTTCGGAACTCCCTCTGGCGAGTTCCGAATACTAACTTTGTCTCCATTGACTTATTGGAGGAGTATCATAACCTCCGCGCCACTGTATTGAACCGCAATGTTGAGGATTTGAACAAGCGGACCGCCGACTTGGCAGAAAGCCGGAGTAAGCTCTTTTTCCTTTTCTTCGCAGGGGCGCGCTGGCGCACCCGCGGGCTATAGTCCCCGAGATTCGGGCCGACTGCTGAGCAGTCGGGCCGGATCTTCCCGGCGATGTACTTTGCTGACGACTTATTTGTCTCTTCTTTCGTTCTTCAGGCGCCAACACCGCTCTTCAGGAGCAGCTAGGCGAGGCCAATACCGCCCGGCGTGCCAAGGAGGAGGAGTGTGGCAGGCTTGCCATGGAGTGCGACCTGCTGGCGGTGCAGCTGGCCGAGCAGAAGGAGCTGCTCAAGAAGGCGCAGAACGCGGCCGAGAAGAGGGAGACCGCTCTCCTGGCCGAGTTTGAGAGCGAGCACTCCTCCTGGACTGACAGGGAGGCGATGCTGACCTCCGGCTTCCACGAAATCGAGGATATCGTTGATGGTAAGTTTCTTTCGTTTCTTCGTGCTTCCGACTATGCGTCAGGCCAACTTCTGATTTTTCGACTTGCTTCTTTTTTGTCTTGCAGATTTCTTCCCTGGTCACTCGCAGGCAGTCCATCTGGCCATCGAGGCTGCTCGAGAGGCGCGAAGGGCAAACGGTGAGGAGATCGCTGCTAATGCCCCCCGAACCATCGATGAGCAGCTTTTGAGCATTGAAGCCCATCTTCGTCCGGCTCACCGGCTGCTGCGCCGGCTTCAGCGTGCCGGCGCCCAGGCGGTTGCCGCCCTGTGGCCAGACATGCCGGCTCTGCGCACCGCCAGCCGGACCGCCGACTGGCTGGAAGTCGCCGCCGGCTGTCTTGAGGCTTGGAAGGGCTCCTCGGCCCGTGCCGGAGCATGCCGGGCCTTGGAGTTCGTCAAGGCGTGGTATCCAGGGCTAGACTTGGACCGTCTGGCCGCGTTTCGGTCAGAGGCCCAGGCCGAGCTGGAAGCCGTGGAGGGCGCCCTTATCGAGCGTGCGGCGGCCATCACCGAGTACACGGACACCAGTGTCTCCGTGCCCGAGCGGGCTGAAGGCGGCGAGGAAGTGCCGCCAGAGTGGTTCGGGATGAACCCGGAGTATGGCGAGGACTCGGCGGAGGTGATCGCCTCCAGCGCCGAGGAGGAGGACGAGGCGGAGGACGGAGGCGGGGCGGAGGTGCCAGAAGATGGAGCAGGCGGCCAGCCTCAGCTCGACCGCGCCTCCAGCAATGAGCCGCGTCGCGAGGAGGCGACTGCCGCCGGAGGCGACCAAACCGAGACCGCCCAGCCGACTGCCCCGGCGCCTGACACCGCCCTCTCCTCCGACCCTCCTATCGTAGATGCCGCCTCCTAGGCTGCCTTTTCCGCCTTTGTTTGTCTGTCTTAGTAATCTTTTTAAAACTTTGTTAGATTCGAACAGTTCCACCCGCGGGGTGTATCTTGAACTTCTATCCGAAGATTCAGCCAAGGGCCTATGTAAATATTTATCCGATTTCCACCTTTCCTTGCTTACTGCTCTTTAGGCTTTTCCCTTTGCCGCCTTCCTTTAGTTGCCGCCTTGCCAGTTGGACAGCCGCTCTGCGGACTGTCGCTGGGTCAAGTGCTTGGCTACTTCGGGAAGGCAAGTACTTGGCCGTTTAGAGTTTTTTAGCAAGTCGGCTAGAAAGCGGCAGGCCGACTACTCAAGAGTCGGCTTTCTGCTTTAGAAATGCCGGAGGCCGTCTTACGCTATGTTCGTGCTTTAGGTCCTTAGCCATTTTTGTGTGGGCGCCCGCTCTTCCTCACTCCTGCCCGCCTCACAGTCGCTCTGCGAGCTGCGGCTTTGGCAGGAGGCGAGTTGGGCACCGCGCACTACTTGTCTGACTGCAGGAAGCTCCTCATAGCGCAAAGCGGCGAGTCCTCGGGCCGACTAGTCTGGCCTGGGGCCAAGCGGCTTGTAATGAAAGTAATGTGCTCGAAGGCATAATTCTTATCATACAGATAACACAAAAGGGCAGTCCCCGAGCTCGTCTCGGGGGGCCCAAGGTCTTTGGTACTTTTAATACAAAGTGGGTAGTGCGATACATACTGCATCAACTGTAAAATCTTCGACGAAGATTTGCATTCCATGGGCACTCTGTTTCTTTGCCGGAATCATCCCTCTTGCGCGCTCGAGGCTTCTGAGCGTCGATTAGGTAGTAGGAGCCGTTGCCTAGACTTTGCTGATGATGAAGGGGCCTTACCAAGGCGCCGACAACTTGTGCTGGCCGGCTGTTCTCTGAATCAGCCAGAGCACAAGGTCGCCCTCTTTAAACGATCTCGGCTTGACCTTTCGGTTGTAGTATCGGCGCAGTCTCTGCTGGTACATGCTGGATTGGCTGAGTGCTAACAGCCGGCCCTCTTCCAGCAGGTCAACGCCATCTTGGCGTGCTTCTTCAGCTTCCTCTTCGGTGTACATGGTGACTCGTGGAGAGTCGAACTCTATGTCCGTCGGGATGACGGCTTCGGCACTGTAGACGAGGAAGAAAGGCATGAAGCCGGTTGACTTGTTTGGAGTCGTGCGCAGACTCCAGAGGACGGATGGTAGCTCCTCAACCCAACAGTCGGCCGAACGCTCGAGTGGTTCGACCAGCCGAGGCTTGATGCCGGACAGGATGAGGCCGTTTGCTCGCTCCACCTGGCCGTTTGACTGCGGATGGGCAACGGACGCTAAGTCTAGTCGGATGCCCTGCGTCGCGCAGAAATGGGCCAAGGCGCCTTTGGCAAAGTTTGTGCCATTGTCGGTGATGATGTTGTGCGGTATGCCATACCGCACCATGATGTCGGAGATGAAAGTCACTGCAGTCGGACCGTTCAACTTCTTGATGGGCTTTGCTTCTATCCACTTGGTGAACTTGTCCACCGCGACAAGCAGATGAGTTAGGCCGCCTCGGGCCGTCTTGAATGGTCCCACCATGTCTAGGCCCCAAACTGCGAAGGGCCAGGCGATGGGGATTGTCTTCAGCGCGGAAGCCGGCTGAAGTGGCTTGGAGCGGAACTTCTGGCACCCCTTGCATTTTTGGACTAACTCTTTAGAATCTTCCAGGGCAGTCGGCCAGAAGAAGCCGTGCCGAAAGGCTTTGGCGACGAGTGCTCTTGAGGCTGCATGGTGGCCGCACTCGCCTTGATGAATGTCTTTGAGAATTGCTTGGCCTTGTTCTGGTTCTACGCAGCGCTGGTAGACACCAGTGACACTGCACCTGACCAGCTCTCTGTTGACTATGGTGTACGCTGCCGCTCGACGTTGCACTTGCCGAGCCAAGATCTCATCAGTTGGCAGCTCTCTGTTTACTAGGAACTTGAGGATGGGCTGCGCCCATGAGGGTGCTGCTATTTCTTCAACCGCCACCACAACGACTTGGACAAGGGTGGCTGGGCTGGGAGGCGGCGGGCTGGAGTCTGTGGCCGCTTGCTGTATCGTCGGAGTCCCCGGGCCGACTGGCGTAGTCCCTGGGCCGACTGGCGCAGTCCCCGGGCCGGGTTCTGAAGTCCCCGGGCTGGCTTCGACTGTAATTTTCTTGGGGCCGTCTGCTGGGGCTCTTGAGTCGGATCCGACTTCTTCGGGAGGAGCCAGCACAAAGATGGAGTCTGATTCTGGTGAAGGCTTGATAGACGGCTTGAGGAGGCGCTGAAGAGTGACGCCGGAAGGTATTGCTTGGCGGGGGGAGCCGACTCGTGCCAAGGTGTCTGCTTGATCGTTGTCGTTTCTTGGCATGTGAAGGAACTCGCACCCCTCGAAGTATCCACTGAGTTGTTGCACCAGGAAGTGGTAGCTCGCCATGTTTGCGTTCTTGGCGTCCCAGTCGCCAGATGACTATTGGACCACCAAGTCGGAGTCGCCATACCACAGGATCCGGCGAATGCCGAGTTCTTTGGCAAGCCGGAGCCCGTGAATGAGCGCCTCGTATTCGGCGACGTTGTTTGAGGCGGCGAAGTGGATCTGGAACACATACTTGAGCTCGTCACCCTTGGGGGAAGTGAGGACGACGCCGGCTACCAAGCCGGCGCGCATCTTGGAGCCGTCGAAATGCATCCGCCAATGGGTGGAGTCGGGCACTGGCGGCAGGTACTGGGTCTCGGCCCAGTCGACGAGGAAGTCGGCCAGTGCTTGCGACTTGATGGCGGTGCGGGGCTGGTAGTAGATGGTGAAAGGAGCCAGATCTATGGCCCACTTGGCTACTCGGCCTGAGGCGTCTCGGCTTCAAATGATCTCGGCCAGTGGAGCCGTGCAAACCACGGTGATCGGATGTTCTTGAAAGTAAGGCTTCAGCTTCTTGGTAGCAAAATGCACACCGTAGCACATCTTCTGGTAATGGGGGTAGTTCTGCTTGGAGGTCGACAGTACCTCGCTCAGGTAATATACCGGTCTCTGGACAGGGAGCGCCTTGCCTTCCTCTTTGCGTTCGACTATGATGACCGTGCTGACTACTCGGCTGGTGGTGGCAATGTACAAGAGCATGGGCTCTTTGGGAGTCGGAGCCGCCAACACAGGGGGAGTAGTCAACATCTTCTTCAGCTGGAGAAATGCTTCATCCGCCTTGTGGTTTCACTCGAAAAAGGTGGTCTTCTTCATCAATTGATACAAAGGCAGAGCTTTCTCGCCCAGCCGACTGATGAATCGGCTGATGGACGCCAAGCAACCGGTGAACTTCTGCACATCTAACAGTCGGCTGGGTACCTCCATCCTTTCGATGGCCTTGATCTTCACAGGGTTACACTCTATGCCGCGTTCGGAGACTAGGAACCCAAGGAGTTGGCCGACTGGTACTCCGAAAACACACTTCTCAGGGTTGATCTTGATCTGGAATCGGTGCAGGTTCTCAAAGGTCTCCTTGAGGTCTTCTAGCAGCGTCCCACGCTTCTCCGTCTTCACCACCACATCATCCACATAGACATGTGCATTCCTGCCGAGTTGCTTGAGGAGACACTTCTGCATGCAACGCTGAAAGGTGGCGCCGGCATTCCTCAAGCCGAACATCATCGTCAGGTAGCAGAAGGCTCCGAATGGCATGTTGAAGGCGGTCTTCAGTCTGTCTGCTGGATTCAGCTTGATCTGGTGATATCCTGAATATGCATCTAAGAAACTCAGCAGCTCGCATCCGGCTGTGGAGTCTATCACCTGATCGATTCTTTGCAGGGCAAACGGATCCTTTGGGAAGGCTTTGTTGAGACTTGTGTAGTCAATACACATCCTCCACTGCTTGTTTTTCTTCAATACCAAAACTGGGTTTGCCAGCCACTCTGAAAAAAACACCTCCATGATGAAGACGTCCGCAAGGAGCCTGGCTATCTCTTCTCCAACAACTCTTCTCTTCTCTTCTGACAGGCGGCGCAAGGGCTGCCTGACGAGCTTCACATCTGGCCTAACATGTAGCTTGTGCTCGGCGAATTCCGTCGGTACACCTGGCATGTCCTTGGGGGACTGAGGGAGTCTTGGACTAGGGGGTGTCCGGACGGCCGGACTATCATTGTCAGCTGGACTCCAAGACTATGAAGACACAAGATTGAAGACTTTGTCCCGTGTCTGGATGGGACTTTCCTTGGCGTGGAAGGCAAGCTTGGCGATACGGATATGTAGATCTCCTACCATTGTAACCGACTCTGTGTAACCCTAGCCCTCTCCGGTGTCTATATAAACTGGAGGGTTTTAGTCCGTAGGACGAACGACCATTACAACAATCATACCATAGGCTAGCTTCTAGGGTTTAGCCTCCTTGATCTCGTGGTATATCCACTCTTGTACTACCCATATCATCAATATCAATCAGGTAGGAGTAGGGTTTTACCTCCATCGAGAGGGCCCGAACCTGGGTAAAAACATCGTGTCCCTTGTCTCCTGTTACCATCCGCCTAGACGCACAGTTCGGGACCCCCTACCTGAGATCCGCCGGTTTTGACACCGACATTGGTGCTTTCATTGAGAGTTCCTCTGTGTCGTCACCGATAGGCTTGATGGCTTCTTCAAACAACAACGCCGTCCAGGGTGAGACTTTTCTCCCCGGACAGATCTTCGTATTCGGCGGCTTCGCACAGCGGGCCAATTCACTTGGCCATCTGGAGCAGATCGAAAGCTACGCCCCTGGCCATCGGGTCAGATTTGGAAGCCTAAACTTCACGGCGGATATCCGCGGAGACTTGATCTTTGATGGATCCGAGCCACAGCCGAGCGTGCCGCACTGTCACGATGGGCATGATCTAACTCTACCGCCGGACCGTGCCTTGGAGGCCGCACCAGAATCCGCTCCGACCCATAGTCCGGAGCCGATTGCGCAGATCGAGGACGGGTGGCTGGACACCACCTCGGGAACTGTGACTTCCACGGCGACGGAGCCGAATACCGACCCCGTCCCTTATAAAGTTTGTGACTCCGAGGCGCCGGACTCCCTGCCGGACTCCGAACCTCCTGCGCCCCTGCCAATCGAATCCGATTGGGCGCCAATCATGGAGTTCACCGCTGCGGACATCTTTCAGCACTCACCCTTTGGCGACATCCTAAATTCGCTAAAGCATCTCTCGCTATCCGGAGAGCCATGGCCGGACTATGGCCAGGATGGTTGGGATGCAGACGACGACGAAATTCAAAGCCCACCCACCACCCACTTTGTAGCCACTGTCGATGATCTAACCGACATGCTAGATTACGACTCCGAAGACATCGACGGTATGGACGACGATGCCGGAGACAATCAAGAACCAGCGCCTAGAGGGCACTGGAAGACCACCTCATCATAAGACATATACATGGTGGACACCCCAAAAGATGGGGACGGCGAAGAAGCAGCGGAGGCAGATTCCTTAAAGAAATAGCCCAAGCGCCGACGTCAGCGGCGCCGCTCTAAATCCCGCCAAAGCAAGAATGGAGATTCCGGCATAGGAGATAATAACACCCCAGAAAGTGCCGAAGACAATCCCCTCCTGCAAGATTCAGCGCAGGAGGATGCAGAAGCAAGCCCTCACGAGAGAGCGGCAGACGAAGAGGTCGAGGATGATAATTACATACCTCCCTCCGGAGACGAGGCAAGCATCAACGACGATGAATTCATCGTGCCTGAGGATCCCGTCGAACAAGAGCGTTTCAAACGCAGGCTAATGGCCACGGAAAATAGCATAAAGAAAAAGCAGCAGCAGCTTCAAGCTGATCAAGACCTACTGGCCGACACATGGACCGAGGTCCTCGCGGCCGAAGAGTATGAACTCGAAAGCCCCTCCAAGAGCTACCCAAAACGCAAGTTGCTCCCCCGACTAGAGGAGGAAGCATATATACCTTCATCACCAGTGCACAATACGGCAGACCGACCACCCCGTGGTCGGGACTGAAAGGCACCTAGGCCCTCCACCAAGACCGTACCCCGGCATCGCTCAAAAAGTACGAAGCCACGAGGGAACACGCTGGACTTGCGGGACATATTGGAGGACAAGTCAAGGCAATCCAGATCTATCTATGGATCACGTGGGCGCCCCACGACCCACGACGAATACCGTCACGCCGGATACAGCAACTCTGGCCAGGCCGAACACAGCAGACAACGCTCTCTTGAGCTACGACGTGACATTGCTCAATACAGAGGCACCGTACACCCACTATGCTTCACAGACGAAGCAATGGATCATCAAATCCCTGAAGGGTTTAAACCCGTCAACATTGAATCCTACGATGGCACAACAGACCCCGCGGTTTGGATCGAAGATTATCTCCTTCATATCCATATGGCCCGCGGAGACGATCTCCACGCCATCAAATATCTCCCACTCAAGCTTAAAGGACCAGCTCGGCATTGGCTTAACAGCTTGCCCGCAGAGTCAATTGGGTGTTGGGAGGACCTGGAAGCCGCATTCCTCGACAACTTCCAGGGCACATATGTGCGACCACCAGACGCCGATGACCTAAGCCACATAATCCAGCAGCCAGACGAATCGGCCAGGCAATTCTGGACACGGTTCTTCATAAAGAAAAATCAAATCGTTGACTGTCCGGATGCAGAGGCCCTCGCAGCCTTCAAACATAACATCCGCGACGAGTGGCTAGCCCGGCACCTAGGACAGGAAAAGCCGAAATCCATGGCAGCCCTCACATCATTAATGACCCGCTTCTGTGTGGGAGAGGATAGCTGGCTAGCTCGCAGCAACAACCTCAGTAAAAATGCTGGCAGTCCAGATACTAAGGACCACAACGGCAGGTCGCCTCAAAGCAAAAACAAACACCGCATTAACAGCGACAACAATGAGGATACGGCAGTCAACGCCGGATTCCGAGGCTCTAAACCCGGTCAGCGGAAGAAGCCATTTAAAAGAACCACTCGGGGTCCGTCCAATTTGGACCGAATACTCAACCGCTCAACCGCTCATGGCACCCCCGAAAAGCTAGCTAACCACACCAACAGAGATTGTTGGGTACTTAAGCAGGCAGGCAAGTTAATTGCCGAAAACAACGACAAGGGGCTGCACAGCGACGACGAGGAAGAGACCCGGCCGCCGAACAGTAGAGTACAGAAGGGTTTCCCCCCACAAGTGCGGACGGTAAACATGATATACGCAACCCACATACCCAAGAGGGAGCGGAAGCGTGCACTAAGGGACGTATATGCGATGGAGCCAGTCGCCCCGAAGTTCAATCCATGGCCCTCTTGCCCGATCACTTTCGATCGAAGAGACCATCCGACCAGTATCCGCCATGGCGGATTCGCCGCATTGGTTTTAGACCCAATCGTCGATGGATTTCACCTCACAAGAGTCCTGATGGACGGCGGCAGTAGCCTGAACCTGCTTTATCAGGATACAGTGCGCAAGATGGGCATAGACCCCTCAAGGATTAAACCTACAAAGACGACCTTCAAAGGCGTCATATGTAACGCCCCAGATGTAACTTTCCATATTTGTATCCAACTCTTGCCGTCTCCGACGCTAAGTTATATTTATTTCTCGGGTTTGGGTCTTTGTCTCCGTGTGTTGTTTTCTTTTTCGTGCATCTCTTATCATGTCATCACGTGCATTGCATTTGCATACATGTTCATCTCATGCATTCGAGCTTTTTCCCCGTTGTCCGTTTTGCATTCCGGCGTTTCGTTCTCCTCCGGTGGTCATTTCTACCTTTCTTTCTTGTGTGGGGTTTAAACATTTCCGGATTGGACCGAGTCTTGCCAAGCGGCCTTGGTTTACTACCGGTAGACCGCCTGTCAAGTTTCGGGTCATTTGGACTTCGTTTGATACTCCAACGGTTAACCGAGGGACCGAAAAGGCCTCGTGTGTGTGGCAGCCCAACACCCCCCCAAATTTGGCCCAAAACCCACCAAACTCTGCTCCATGTCCTAGAGCGTTCGATCACGATCGTGTGGGCGAAAACCGCACCTCATTTGGACTCTCCTAGCTCCCTCTATGCCTATATATACACCCCTCCGTTTTCGGATCTCTCCCTCTCCCCCTTTTATTATATATTACATGGGATGTTGTAATGATTGCCTGACTTGCGACATTGCTTTCAATGCGGTTATGCCTCTAAGTCGTGCCTCGACACGTGGGAGTTATAGCCGCATCGAGGGCGTTACAAGTTGGTAATCAGAGCCATCCCCGACCTTAGGAGCCCCATTGCTTGATCGTTTTTAGCAGCCGAGTTGTGTCTAGAAAAAAAATATATTTTGAGTCCTTAGGAATTATATATCGGAGAGCTTAGGAATTCTTTTTACTTCCCAGTCTCCTCATCGCTCTGGTAAGGCATCCTGGCGTAGAGTTTTGACTCTTCTCTTCTAAAATTTCACTAAATTTTTTTTAGGTTCACGCGAGTATCTTGGTTTTGTTCCGATGGTTTTGTGACGAGAACATTGTTCTTGGTGCCTCCTGTCTTTAGGGGTTGTGGCAGTGTCCCGGGGAGTTGAGCTCCGAGGTGTTGTCGTCACAATTTTATCGTTGCAATTCTGGTATACTTGAGATATGTTCGCCGACATCGAAAATCTCTTTTATGCAGTTCGTTGGTGAGATAACCTTGACGCCACCCAGTACTGGGGCGGGAGTTCGGGAGTATCGCCATAACTTGTATAACGGATGCTTTTCGAAGGTTGAGGTAGATGGTTTCCGAAGTTTTCCTGGTTATGTGTTGAAGGATGGATACAGCTGGATGTAGGATTTGCTAGTTTGGGTGAGATATTGTGCTTCCCCTGTATCCCCAACACCTGATTGCATAACCGGAGAGGTTCGGGAGTTTCATAGGTGGGAATTCTAGTAGCTCTAGTTCTTCTTCCACGGATATTGGTTTGAGATTGGGATTTCTTACCGATTATTCGTTCTTGATCCGTACCTTGTTGATTTATTTCTCTACCTTAATTCTTCGTGGCTTCTCAATTTATGGTTATGTGATCATTTGAAGAGGAATGCATTCGTTCATTTTGTTCGGATGTGAAGACTATATGTTGCAATTTTCATTCCGTTGGATTCAGCTTCTATATTGTTGTCTATCTATGTGCTAATGGTGGTCAACCTGTTCAGGATGGCTCCTCCAACGCGCACGACTCCGAATCCTAATCCGCCTCCACCTCCGCCTCCTCCGGAAGCATGGCAAGCTGTGATGGCCGCTACTAATGCAAACACACAGTTGATCATGCAAATCCTTCAAGAGCGCAATCAAGGCAGTCAAGGGAATCAAGGCCATAATCAGCACCACTTTGCTACTCTGAACCAGTTCCTTGCTAATGGCCCAAAGACGTTCAGCGGTTGTGTTGAGGCTACCGATGCTGACGATTGGCTAGTGGATCTGGGCAAGCATTTTGAATGCAGCAACGTCAGGCCTGAAGATTTCGTCAAGTTCGCTTCTTTCCAGCTCAAAGATCAGGCTGCAGAGTGGTTCCAGCAGTACAAGGATTCCAGAGGTGGACGTGTTATCACTTGGGACGATTTCCGTCAAGATTTCCGCGCTCATCACATCCCTCAAAGTGTGATTGAGAGTAAGCGTCAGGAATTCCGCAATCTGAAGCAAGGCTCTTTGTCTGTCTATGACTACAACAAGTTGTTCCAGAAGCTCGCCCGTTTTGCCAAGCAGGATGTTCCTGACGAGAAGAGCATGATCTATCAGTTCAGGGGTGGTCTTCGTGAGGAAATTCAGCTCGCTCTTGTCCTCTTTGAGCCGTTGAGATACGATGAGTTCTACAACATGGCACTGAAGCAAGAGGCTGCTCAGATGAGATGTGATGCTTCCAGGAAGCGTGCCAGAGATGTTACTCCGTCTTCCTCTACTCAAGTGGTCAAGCAGCAGAAGTATTGGCTTCCTCCTCCTCCGTTCCGTCAGCCGTATCAGCAGAAGAGCAAAGGTGGCGGTGGTTTCTCCCACCCACCCAACCCAGGCTTTCAGAACAAGGCTTCGTCTCAAGCTCCAAGATCGAGTGCTCCGTATCACCGTCCGCTTTCAGAGGTCACGTGCAACAAGTGCCAACAGAAGGGTCACTATGCCAACAAGTGTACCAACCAGAGGCGTCTTCCTCCTCCTCCTCCTGTCAGATCGGCAAGTACAGCGGTGGTCAAGCACAATCCCAAGCACGCCAAGGTCAATATGGTGAATGCAGCTCAGGCAGAGGATTCTTCAGATGTGATCATGGGTAACCTTCCTGTTAATGATATTCCTGCAAAAGTTCTTTTTGACTCTGGTGCATCGCATTCCTTCATGTCATTTCCATTTGCATCGGAGAACAATTTTAGCACTAGGGCATTACCTAGAGCTATGCAAGTCGTCTCTCCAGCTAAGCGACTAAGTTCCAGTATGGAGGTGCCGGATATTTCAATCTTGATGAGCGATTTCAAGTTTCTTGCTTCTCCTATGGTTCTTGGGAACTCGGATATCGATCTTATTCTCGGGATGGACTGGCTCTCTAAGCATAAAGCTCAGCTTGATTGTGCAGCCAGACAGATTCAACTGACTCATTCGTCTGAGGAGGTCATTGTCTTTGCCGCTCGGGATAATTCCGTCCGGTTGTTTTCTCTTAATGAGAAGGGTGAATTGGATGCTATTTCGCAGATTCCGGTTGTTTGTGAGTATCAAGACGTCTTTCCAGAAGAGCTTCCAGGGATGCCTCCACACCGGCCAGTTGAATTTGTTATTGAACTTGAGCCCGGTACGGAACCTGTGTGCAAACGTCCTTACAAGCTCGGCCCCGAAGAGTTGAAGGAGCTGAAGAAACAACTCGATGAGCAAGAAAGATTGGGTCTCATTCGGCCTAGTACTTCTCCGTGGGGTTGTGGTGTTCTTTTTGTGAAGAAGAAGGATGGATCGAGTCGACTTTGTGTTGATTACCGTCCAGTAAACAAGAAGACCATCAAGAACAAATACCCACTTCCCAACATCAATGAGCTATTCGAACAACTCAAGGGTGCTCAAGTATTCTCCAAGCTTGATCTCCGTATGGGTTATCATCAGATCCGTATTCGTGAGCAAGATATTCCCAAGACGGCGTTCAGAACAAGCTTTGGTTCATATGAATACACCGTCATGTCTTTTGGCCTCGCCAACGCTCCTCCGACGTTCTCTCGCATGATGAACTTCATCTTCAACCCCTACACCAATGAATTCGTTCTGGTCTATCTCGACGACATTCTGGTTTTCTCGAAGAACAAGAAAGATCATGCCAAGCACTTGCGTTTGGTTCTTGACAAGCTCAGGGAACATCAGTTCTACGCCAAGTTCTCCAAGTGTGAATTTTGGCTCGATGAGGTTCTTTATCTTGGTCATATCATCTCCGCCAAGGGCATTTCCGTGAATCCTGAGAAGGTGTCTGCAATTGTGAATTGGGAACCTCCTCAGAATGTTAAGCAACTCCGCAGTTTTCTCGGTCTCGCAAGCTATTGCAGAAGATTCGTTGAAAACTTTTCTAAGATCGCCAAGCCTCTCTCAAATCTTCTTCAGAAGCACGTCAAGTACGTTTGGTCTCCGGAGTGTGATATTGCTTTCAACTCTTTGAAAGAGAAATTGGTCACTGCTCCAGTTCTGACTCCGCCTGATGAAACCAAGCCGTACGAGGTCTTTTGTGATGCCTCTCTCCAAGGTCTCGGTGCTGTACTGATGCAAGAGAAGAAAGTTGTTGCTTATACCTCTCGTCAGTTGAGACCTAATGAGAAGAACTACCCCACTCATGATCTCGAGTTGGCGGCAGTTGTGCATGCCTTGTTGACTTGGAGACATCTTCTATTGGGAAGAAAAGTGGACATTTTCACTGATCACAAGAGTCTCAAGTACATCTTCACTCAGCCTAATCTCAACCTCAGGCAGACTCGATGGGTCGAAATGATTCAAGAGTACAATCCGAGTATCGAGTATACTCCAGGCAAGGCTAATGTGATTGCTGACGCTTTGAGCAGAAAAGCATATTGCAACAGTCTGATTCTCAAGCCTTATCAACCCGAGCTTTGTGAAGCTTTCCGCAAACTTAATCTGCAAGTTGTTCCTCAAGGTTTCCTCGCCAACCTTCAAGTCTCTCCTACCTTAGAAGACCAGATTCGCCAAGCCCAACTTCTTGATGCTATGGTGAAGAAGGTGAAGATTGGTATTGCAAAGAGTCAGTCCAAGTACAAGTGCTACCGACTTGATGACAAGGACACTCTCTTTTTAGAGGATCGAATTGTTGTGCCCAAAGGTGAACTTCGTAAGGTGATCATGAACGAGGCTCACAACTCTCTCCTCTCCATCCACCCTGGTAGTACGAAGATGTATCAGGACCTCAAGCAAGCTTATTGGTGGACTCGAATGAAGCGCGAGATCGCTCAATTCGTGAACGAATGTGATGTCTGCAGAAGAGTGAAGGCAGAACACCAAAGGCCAGCTGGTCTCCTCCAACCTCTTGCCATTCCAAAATGGAAGTTTGACCACATTGAAATGGACTTCGTGACTGGGTTTCCAAAGTCCAAGCGTGGCAATGATGCTATCTTCGTTGTCATCGACAAGCTCACCAAAGTGGCTCATTTTCTGCCTATCAAAGAGTCAATCACTGCAGCTCAATTGGCGGAACTCTATACCTCTCGCATTGTCTCTCTGCACGGTATTCCTCAAGTGATATCTTCAGATCGTGGCAGCATCTTTACCTCCAAGTTTTGGGATTCTTTTCAGAAGGCCATGGGCACCAACATCCGCTTCAGCACAGCTTTCCATCCTCAAACAAGCGGTCAAGTCGAGCGTGTCAACCAAATTCTTGAAGATATGCTCAGGGCTTGTGTGATCTCCTTCGGCATGAAGTGGGAGGATTGTCTTCCTTATGCTGAATTCTCATACAACAACAGCTTTCAAGCAAGTTCGGGCAAGGCCCCCTTTGAAATTCTGTATGGCAGGAAGTGCCGTACCCCTCTCAACTGGTCTGAAACCGGTGAACGTCAGCTGCTGGGTAATGACTTAATCACAGAAGCAGAAGAGATGTGCAAAGTCATTCGTGATAACCTCAAAGCAGCCCAGTCCCGCCAGAAGAGCTACTATGATAGTAAGCACCGTGATCTGGCTTTCGAGATCGGAGATCATGTTTACCTCCGCGTCTCTCCCATGAAAGGTACTCGTCGCTTCGGTATCAAAGGGAAGCTTGCCCCTAGATACGTGGGACCTTTCAAGATTGTCAGCAAGAGAGGCGACCTCGCCTATCAACTCGAGCTTCCTTCAAACTTTGCAAATGTTCATGATGTGTTCCATGTCTCTCAGCTTCGAAAGTGCTTCAAGACTCCTGACCGCACCGTCAACTTCGAGGACATTGAGCTCCAAGAAGATCTCTCCTATCGTGAGCACCCAGTTGCTATTCTCGAAGAGACTGAACGCAAGACTCGCAACAAGTCAATCAAATTTCTCAAAGTCAAGTGGTCACACCATTCCGACCGTGAAGCTACCTGGGAACGCGAGGATCACCTCCGTTCTGAGTACCCGGAGTTCTTTCAGTCCTAGATCTCGGGACGAGATCTTTTCGTAGTGGTGGAGTGTTGTAACGCCCCAGATGTAACTTTCCATATTTGTATCCAACTCTTGCCGTCTCCGACGCTAAGTTATATTTATTTCTCGGGTTTGGGTCTTTGTCTCCGTGTGTTGTTTTCTTTTTCGTGCATCTCTTATCATGTCATCACGTGCATTGCATTTGCATACATGTTCATCTCATGCATTCGAGCTTTTTCCCCGTTGTCCGTTTTGCATTCCGGCGTTTCGTTCTCCTCCGGTGGTCATTTCTACCTTTCTTTCTTGTGTGGGGTTTAAACATTTCCGGATTGGACCGAGTCTTGCCAAGCGGCCTTGGTTTACTACCGGTAGACCGCCTGTCAAGTTTCGGGTCATTTGGACTTCGTTTGATACTCCAACGGTTAACCGAGGGACCGAAAAGGCCTCGTGTGTGTGGCAGCCCAACACCCCCCCAAATTTGGCCCAAAACCCACCAAACTCTGCTCCATGTCCTAGAGCGTTCGATCACGATCGTGTGGGCGAAAACCGCACCTCATTTGGACTCTCCTAGCTCCCTCTATGCCTATATATACACCCCTCCGTTTTCGGATCTCTCCCTCTCCCCCTTTTATTATATATTACATGGGATGTTGTAATGATTGCCTGACTTGCGACATTGCTTTCAATGCGGTTATGCCTCTAAGTCGTGCCTCGACACGTGGGAGTTATAGCCGCATCGAGGGCGTTACATCATACCAGGTGTTGAGGCCAATTATACAGGCTCAGTCACACTGGAAGTGGTCTTCGGATCCCCAGACAATTTCCGGAGCGAGGAGTTAATCTTCGACATAGTCCCGTTCCGCAGCAGCTATCACACTCTGCTCGGACGAACCGCGTTCGCAAAGTTCAATGCGGTGCCGCATTACGCATACCTCAAGCTCAAGATGCCATGCCCTCGTGGAGTCATCACGGTCAAGGGAAATACAGAATGCTCCCTCCGAACGGAGGAACATACAGTGGCTCTCACGGCAGAAGTACAGAGCAGCCTTCTAAGGCAATATCATTACGCTCTGGAGATACCATGGGCATAGGGGGAGGGGCACGACCACAACAGACCCGGAGTGCGGCTCGACCACACCAGGGGCTCCCAAGTGTGTCGCTCCTTTTATTTTTATTTTTCCTTCTTTTTTTACACAGGACTCCGTTCACCAGAGGCCCTGTCCGGCGGCGAACCCGCCGAACTCACGATGCAACAGCCAGGGAGGGAAAAAGGCTGCGACGAACACTCAGGTGGTCTCCATTACGAGCATTAAATTTGATTATATACACCAGTCCGCAGCCCACCCCTGGAGGGGGACATGTTTAATTAGTCCAATCCCTTGCTTACCGCACTATTTGTATCATTCCGCACTCATAGCAGAATTCCTTGAATAAATAATGCAGCACTTTTTGCCTATAATTGCATTACTTTACATATATGTCCATTAATGACATCTTGCACCCGTATATTTTGGTACGGCCGAATACACCAGGGGCTTATGTTCCACGCATTATGGTGTGATAAGTCCGAACACATTCACAAGTGCGGCACCCCGAACTTATAGCATTATATGAATCGGCTCCGAATCATGTCTTGGGTCAATAGTTGGGTTTGTCCGGCTCCCATGTTTTGGTATCTTACGTTCCGTTCTGTCGGCTAAGGTAGCACTGGGAGAACCACTGCGATTGCACCCTGGTTGAGCTGGGCGAGCGCCTCAGTGGAGAAAGCTAAAACTGACTGGCATGATAAGGCGAGAGACTGGTCGCTGTTCGAGAGGTCTTTTCGAGTCCCTAAAGACTTATGCCGCTTCGAGCGAAGAACCGGATAATGTCCTGCCAAGGCGTGGATAGCGCCCCGAACTCGGTCTTCCGAATACTAGGGGCTTCGCCGAAATTTAAAATTATAGAATTCTATGGCTAAGTGAGAGTGTTCAAGCATTATAAGTCCGGTTGCCTTGTTCGTTGTGTTGAGCGCCTCCCTAGATGGACCCAAAAATGGGAACAAGAGTGCTCAAGTTTATCCCAAACACCCCAGCACTCGTGGCATGGGGGCTGAAGCCGACGACTTGCCATCTCTCAGATTTTATAAACGGCCGCAAAGAAGGTAATATTTTAAATCAATAAGCGTTGCTTAGCGCATATGAACAAAGTTTTCAGCGCACAGGATAACACATTGTGAGTTTTACTGAATAATTACATCTCTGGGGCACTCGTCCGCAATCTTGCGGGCACCCTTTAGGATAGTCTTATAGTACATCTCGGGCATACGATACTCCTTGCCCGCTGGCGGCGCGTCAGTGATAAGCCTCTCCGCATCCCGCCTGCCCCAGTGCACCTTTGCGCGGGCAAGGGCCCGACGAGCACCTTCAATACAGGCTGAGCGCTTGATGACCTCCACCCAGGGGCACGCATCCACCAGCCGCCGCACGAGGCCGAAGTAGCTCCCAGGCATGGCCTCTCCAGGCCACAACCGGACTATGAGGCCCTCCATGGCCTGCTCGGCTACCTTGTGGAGCTCGACCAGCTGCTTCAGCTGGTCGCTAGGGGGCACCGGATGGCCGGCCTCAGCGTACTGAGACCAGAAGACCTTCTCCGTTGAGCTCCCCTCCTCGGCTCAGTAAAATGCGACGGCATCGGACATGCTGCGAGGCAGATCTGCAAACGCCCCTGGAGAGCTCTGAATTCGGGTAAGTATCAGGAAGTTTACATTAACATGCTTGCTTTGCATGAAAAATGCCTTACCCACCGCTATTTTCTTCACATCCTCAACCTCCTGAAGGGCCTTATGGGCCTCGGCCTTGGCGGCTTTGGCACTTTCGAGAGCCGAGGCAAGCTCGGACTCTCGAGTCTTTGAGTCGCGCTCCAAACTCTTATGCTTTTCCATGAGAGCCTGGAGCTCTTGCCGCACCTCCGCCACCCGCGCCTCCTGCTTCTCTCGCTCTGCCCGTTCCGCGGCCGCATTGCGTTCGGCCGCAGACAAAGCCTCCTTCAGGGTTGCCACCTCGTCCGTGGCCCCTGCAGTACCCACGTTATCCTTGTTATTTTTATTGCAACCTAAATCCTTTTCTGTAAGGTAACTATTCAAAGTGGTGTTACTCACCTTCTTTGTCCTCGAGCTGCTTCTTGGCACGGCCGAGATCTTGCACGGACCGCTCGAGGTCCTGCTTCAAAGCACCGACCTCCGCAGTCAGTGCGGCAGAGGTCAGCAGCGCAGCCTGCAAACCCATATTGACATAATTTTTAGCAACCCTGCGTATATCTTTTTAGATCCTCAGTCCGGCTTTTCTTTCCGAACACCGAACCGAGCATCAGGGGCTACTGTCTATGCGGTATTACATTGCATATTTTTAACTTCTTACCTCAAAGCCTGTTAGAAGGCTACTGCAGTCTTCGGTCAGCCCGCTCTTGGCGAGCTGAACCTTCTGAATCACCGCACTCATGATAGTGCGGTGTTCTTCCTCGATGGAAGCGCCTTTGAGCGCCTCCAACAAGTTGTCCGGCGCCTCCGGTTGGACGGGGGCCGCTGGCGTCACGGTCTTGCCCTTCTTGCGAAGAGGCCGCCTGCCGGACTCCGGAACCACTGCGGGTTCCGGCGTGGAGTCCGGCGCAAAGTCTGGGAGGCTACCTTGCGGTGCCTCCGGAGCCTCCTCCTGATGGGTCCCTTCCCGGGATCCCACCTCGGTGTCCTCAGCGTCGCGAGGGGTGGAGTTAGTCGGGATGGAATCCACATCCGACGGAGCCAATGACGCGCTCGATGAAGCAGGGAGATCATCATCTGCCGGACTGCAGGCAGTATGCGGCATTAGAAGGACACTATGTGACACAAAAGAAATTACAAATCATTCAGGAATCCGGATACTTACGATCTTGCCGGAGGCCTGGCCCTTGAGGGCCACTCTTCATTGCCAACGTTGACGTTGGCGGAGCTGTCCGGGGGAATAGTCCTTCCCCTCTTGGACCCTTCAGCCTCCCCTGTCGGGGAAGCCTTCCTCTTCCTCTCTCCTTCCTCTGGGAGAGATTCTTCTGCCTCCTCCTCGCCTTCAGGGGAGGAGTCCGCCCCGGAGTCGTCGGACACCTGAAAACGAGAACTCTTTCGAGTACCCGTGGCCTCCTTCTTGGCCTTCTTCTCCGGCACCACGTGCGGTGCCAGAACCAGCAGCCCCGCTAGACGGGCGTCTACTGGGTTTTCTGGCATGGGAGCCGGGCAGATGATCTGCTCGGCCTTCTTCATCCAGTCCTGTCAAAGGAAAAGGGAGATTGAAACCCGCTTAGGGTCAAACTATTAAAAACAAGTGTCCTGTAAAGGGGTAGAATCACTTACCTCGTCAGCTGGACGCTGCGAGCGAAATCCGCGATCTTCAGTGGCGGATGCGGGAGCCTCGGCACCCTTGAACAGCACCCTCTAGGCGCCTTCGTACGTCGTGTCAAAGAGCCCGCTCAATGCCTGGTGCTGTGCCAGATTGAACTCCCACAATTTAAATGCCCGTTCTTGGCATGGGAGAATCCAGCGGATGAGCATGACTTGGACCACATTGACAAGCCTGAGCTTCTTGCTCACCAGCTTCTGGATACAGGCTTGGAGTCCTGTCAGCTCCTCCGAACTACCCCATAGCAAGCCCTTCTCTTTCCAGGAGGTGAGCTGCATAGGGATACCAGATCTGAGCTCGGGGGCTGCCGCCCACTTAGGGTCGCGCGGCTCGGTGATGTAGAACCACCCTGATTGCTACCCCTTGACGGACTCCACAAAGGCCCCTTCGAACCAGATGACGTTGGGCATCTTGCCCAACATGGCGCCTCCGCACTTCGCTTGAGTGCCCTTCACCACCTTTGGCTTGACATTGAAGGTCTTGAGCTACAAGCCGAAGTGGGGCTGGATGCAGAAGAAGGCCTCGCACACGACGATAAACGCCGAGATGTTGAGGATGAAGTTCGGCGCCAGATCGTGGAAATCCAGGCCGTAGTAGAACATGAGCCCCCGGACAAAGGCATGAAGTGGAAAGCCCAGTCCGCGGAGGAAGTGGGGAAGGAACACGACCCTCTCATGGGGCCTGGGGGTGGGGATGAGCTGCCCCTTGTCGGGCAGCCGGTGCGCGATGTCGCTGGGCAGATATCCGGTGTTGCGCAGTCTTTCGACGTGCCCCTCTATAACGGAGGAAGCCAACCATTTGCCTCCCGCTCCGGACATGGTCGGAGAAGGTCGAGACGAGATGCGCGGACTTGGGCGCTGGAGCTCGAGTGCGCAGAGATGGATAAGCAAAGGAGGAAGAAGGCGTAGGTAAAAAGGGTGGATCCTTATCCCCTTATATATGGGCGGACGAAGACTATACGTCCCCATCGGCCTAGTAAAACTCGCTTATCTCCCAAGCGCCACCATCAATGGCGCGGTTGGGTTACCCATGTCCATATTGATGAGAATCCCGGGATAAGGGGAACACGATCTCTGCTTCGACAAGACGTGCCAAGGAAACCTCTTCGCTAAACGCGCTGAGGTGGTATAATAAAAAACGATTCAAGTAAAAGCTTGGTAGTGGCGTGACGTCATGCTACGAGATACGTCAGCAGATTGAACATGTGTGCATAATATTCTCTCTACGGTGGAATGTGGAATTTATTTTGCAGAGCCGGACACTATCCTGGTGTTCATAATCTTCTATGAATTATTCGGAGGAGGAAACCGCCTTGCAATGCCGAACAATATGCGCGCCGGACTCATCGTCATTGAAGCCTGGTTCAGGGGCTACTGAGGGAGTCCTGGACTAGGGGGTGTCCGGATGGCCGGACTATCATCGTCAGCCGGACTCCAAGACTATGAAGACACAAGATTGAAGACTTCGTCCCATGTCCGGATGGGACTTTCCTTGGCGTGGAAGGCAAGCTTGGTGATACGGATATGTAGATCTCCTACCATTGTAACCGACTCTGTGTAAGCCTAGCCCTCTCCAGTGTCTATATAAACCGGAGGGTTTTAGTCCGTAGGACGAACGACCATTACAACAATCATACCATAGGCTAGTTTCTAGGGTTTAGCCTCCTTGATCTCGTGGTAGATCCACTCTTGTACTACCCATATCATCAATATCAATCAAGTAGGAGTAGTGTTTTACCTCCATCGAGAGGGCCCGAACCTGGGTAAAAACATCGTGTCCCTTGTCTCCTGTTACCATCCGCCTAGACGCACAGTTTGGGACCCCCTACCCGAGATCCGCCGGTTTTGACACCGACAGGGACCATGCAAAGATGTCTCGATTCTCATGGAGGAAATCGATGAGCTCGCCTTCCTATTTGCTGTCAAGGTTTGCACCTATGACAGTGTACTTCTCCGGGTGCTCCGGGTCCAAGGGTATCTTCTTGGTCTCTCTGGCCGGCTTAAACGAGCCCTCAGCTTCCGACTCCTTGGGGTCGGGCGACATCTCCGGCTGCTTTCCGGCCATCACCACGACTCGGTCAAGGAGCCGCTTCTCAGCTGCGATCACCAGGGACTCAGCCAATCGGCTGCTTTCGGCCGCGAAGGCGGACGACTTCCTATAGTCACCGGCTACGGTCAGAATTCCCTTGGAACTCGGCATCTTCATCTTGAGGTAGGCGTAGTGAGGAACCGCCATCAACTTGGCCAAAGCAGGTCGGCCAAGCAGTGCGTGGTAGGGGCTTTCCAGGTCCACTACTTCAAACCAGACCGGCTCTCGGCGGAAATGATCTTTGTCTCCGAAGAGGACGTCTATCAGGATCTTGCCGATTGGTGAGCAGGAAAGGCCGGGTACAATACCATGGAACACAGTTCGGCTGCTCTGCAGCTGTCTCTGCTTGATCCCTAGCTTCTCCATGGTATCTTTGTATAGGATGTTGATGCTGCTGCCTCCGTCTATCAGCACTCTCGAGAAGCGGGCGGCCCGCCTATCAGTGGCCAAGGTGGCACCTAGGACCAGGGCATAGGAACCCGGATTCGGCATCACCTCTGGGTGATCCGCTCTACTCCAACTGATAGGCCTTTCTGACCAATGCATGAACTCTGGAGTACTTGACGCGACCGCATTCACTTCTTGCTGCTGTTGGCGCCTGCTGCGCCGGTCATCTGCTACACTGGTGAACACCACATAGGCTCCGTGCTCATCCGGGAACTCGTCTTGCACTGCGCCGACTGGCCGGGCAGCCGGCTGCTGGGGCTGCGGCGGAGGAAGGAGGCCATCTCCCTTGGCGATTCTGGTGAGCCAGTGGCACTTTCGGGTGGTGTGATTTGACGGCTTCGCGCCACTGTGGAACTTGCAGGGACCATCCAAAGTCTGCTCATAGGAAAAGGCCAGCAACCAATTGGATTTGCCGCCTTTATGCCGTTTCGCCGGAGGCTGCCCCTCCGGTTGTTGATTTTCAACTGTGGCGACCTGCCGACTGTTGGAAGTCAGCTGCTGGGCCTTGCGTTTGTTGTCGTTCTGCTGTTGGCGCCGACTGGTGTCTCCAGCTGGAGTTCTGGGAGCCTGAGGAGCCACCTTGCCAGCCGCATTGACTTGAATCTCTGTCTTCATGGATGAGTCGGCTGTGGCGTACTTGTCGGCTATGACTAGCAGCTCGTCGAGGGTCTCTGGCTCGTCGCAGAGGAGCCTGTGCTTGAGGAGGGTGCCTTCTCGGCACCCGGCAGTGAAGTACTCAATAGCCTGCACCTCGTGCACGCCCTCGCAGGAGTTCTGAAGCTTGCCCCAACGCGTGAGGTAGTCGTGTGTTGACTCGTCAGGGCCTTACATGCACAAGGAAAGCTGGCGCGGCTTGGGAGGTCGCTTGTACGTGCTCGTGAAGTTGCGGATGAAGGCTTCGGTGAAGTCGACCCAACTGTTGATGCTGCGGGGCTTCAGACTGTTCAACCATGTCCGGGCCGTGCCCTGGAGCATGAGTGGAACGTACTTCACGGCAACCCGCTTGTTGCCATTCGCTATGCTGATGGCTGTGGAGTAATCTATCAGCCAGTCCTTCGGCTTCATAGAGCCGGTGTACTTGGGTGTGTCTCGGGGGAGCATGAACCCTTTGGGAAAGGGCTTGTCTCAGATGCGGGGCCCGAAGCAAGGCAGACCCAGCTCATCTTCTTCTTCCAGCGCCAGGCATCGGTGGAGTCGGTCGATCCGATGGCGGGCGTCGTTTTCTTCGACTCCTTCTCGACGGCGAGAGTCGGATGCTCAACAGGCGGTGGGGAAACTCGTCGTTCTCTTCTGGGCGGGGGAGGCAGGTACTCGTCCCGCCGCTCCACTGCTCTCGGCCGGCCGTCTTGGTCGCGCTCAATGGTGAGGCGAGTCCTTCTATGACTGGCAGCCGGCTCCTTTTCTTTCCTTCCGCGGACTCTGCCAGTCTGCGTCCGAGAAGTCGCGCCTTGATCTCGGCGGGGGGGGGGGGGGGGGGGGGGGCAAGTCGTCATTCGGTTGCTGCAGCGCATCCGTGTGACCGCCGGCCGCGTTCTGCGCAGCAACCACGTCGAGGAGCTGCTGGACTCGCTCCATCATTAAATGGCGCTCTTCGCCCTCGAAGTTCTTCAGCTCGTCAGTCGCCGCTTGGGCAGTGCGGATGTTCTCCGCAGGGGTGGCGTATACGGGGCGTTTTGCCCCGAACAAGTCGGCGATGGTCGCGCCGCGCTACCGGACCGCGCCTAGACGGCTCGGCCCAGTCGGAGCCGGCGAGCCGCCCATAGCGCGATCCATCTCGCGCTGGTATGCTTTTGACAGGCGCCTCATGCTCACCAGCCTGTTGCCGCCTTCGATGATCTGAAGGCGGCATGTCTCCAGCGTCTCGGCATCTGCGTCCTCTGGAATGGGCGTCGTTAGGTCTTGCAGGGCCGCAGCGAGCGGGTCCTGAGCTTCTTCGCCAGAGCGCTCGTCGTGACTGATGACGAGCACCTCCGTGACAGCGCTTCCGCCACTCTCCTCGTGAGGAAGCGCCTCGTCATAGACCACCACGTAGGTGGGGAAAGTGTCAAGCGACACGGTGTCGGAGTCGATCAGCATCGGGTCGGTGGAGCCTACGGACTCCAAGTCCACGGCAGGCTCGTCGGTGACATGGAGTTGGTCGAGGAGGCCCGCGAGGAGACTCTCGGGGCCACCCGTGCCCGCGTCGGATGCAGGCTCGTCGGAGAGGCGCACCTCGCCGACAAGTTCGGTGAGGCTGCTCGCCGCATAGGCGGCCTCGGCGCCGCACAGCGTCGATGCAGACTCCATCTGGCGAGCCTGGCTGGCTGCGCTCGCCAGGGAGGAAGAAGGTTCCCATCCAGAACAGATCTCCGGACGACGGTGCACCAGGCCCCACGGTGGGCGCCAAATGTCGGGGGTTGGGTGCGACATATGCCAAAGGATGGCTTATCATGGTGGGGGCGAGTAGAACATCGCCGGTGCCTGGAAACGGGAGGAGGCGAAGACATGCACGCCGGCAAATCTTACACAGCTTCAGGGCTCTCCGAGGAGATAACACCCCTACTGCTGCTCTGCGGGGTCTCCGCATGATCACTAAGGCAAAGTGACTACAATGGTGCTCCTCGAGCTGTATCGGGAACCAGGAGAGGGCAAGGCTAGCTCTCTCCCCCCTATGTTATCTGGTCTATCTCTATCAAGGTCCGAACCCTTTGCATGGGTGCCCCGGGGGGTTTATATAGGCCTACCCCCGGGGGTACAACGGTAATCCGGCTGGGCGCGGGTCCCAGCCGTCTGTCTCTCAGACCGCCGTCCTTCCCGCCGGCTTCTGGGCTCCGCCGACTGGTGGGTCCCGCGGACAGGCTTGGTACTGTAGCGGCACTCCTGATGACGCAGGCTTGGTCATTGGGTCGTGGCAACAGTGCCACCGTCTATCGGGCGATCACTGTCGTCATTCCCCATCCTATCTGGTTAATGGCTCGTGGGCCCCTGAGAGGAGTCGGCCGACCCCAGGGAGGCCGACTCCCACAGGTCCGTCTTCGGGGTGCTCAGGCCGCCTTCGGTCCACCCACTGACAGGCGGCCCCGCGGTCTTCGGGTCGTACAGGCTAGCGTCGTGGGCACAATGCACCGCGCACTGTGGCTGAGGTCAGGGCAGGCATGGCAACAGTGCCGCGCCTCGCCGGAGATCATCCGGAGATATGGCTCACTGTAGCCATGCCGGCCCTTCGTAAGCGGGGGAACGGCCACGCCGTGACCATACCCCGCATCGTACTTCGAGATGAGGGAGGAGTCATGGGCCGACTCTCCATAGCCGGCCTCTCTGGAGGTCGCCGGTTTGGAGTCGGCTCGTCTTGGAGTCGCCGGCTTGGAGTCGGCTCGTCTTGGAGTCGTCGGCTTGGAGTCAGCTCGTCTTGGAGTCGCCGGCTTGGAGTCGGCTCCTGGGACTCGGCCTGAGGGGCGCGGCCTGCCCCGATGTCTTGAATGGTCCTGGGACTCGGGGTAGCCTACCCGTGGCCCATTACTCCGACAGAAGATCTAGAGATTTTGGAAGCAAGAGAGCAAGAGCAAGGAAGGGGATCTAAAGCAAGGCGAATGAGAGCAATGAAGGTAGGCCTAACCCAGGCCAGCCTTTTGCCAAACGGGCAGTTGCCGAGGCAGCGTGGGAAAGCGGAGACACCCACGTCCAATCAACCGCCACGCGGCGACCAAGGCCGTAGGCTTTTGGGGCCCGCGGTGCTCCGCACTTTCCCTTTGGCTTCGCTGCTAGGCCAAGTCCGAGTGCACCTTGGGCCCGGGGGCTACTGTCGGCGTTCTGGGAACGGGTCTCCCCAGACTTGCCTGCCTGCGGCCTGCGGCGTGGCTCAAGTAGTGGCCCAGTACGGCCCGTCTTCATCAACCCAAGTTCAAGACCCTCGCGAGGGGCCAAGCCTCGTGGGGCGGATGACACAAGGCTTCCTCAGGGGCGGCCTCACTAGGCAGGCTCGCGAGAAGGCGGAGAGATCAAGGCAAGGAGTACCTCGCGAGGTGCTCGTGACGCAAGCCATGACGATCAAGACCAGGCGGGCGCCAGGCAGGCGCCAACCCGCGCAGTGTCCTCGTTTCCTCTTTGGTGCAAAGGGGGCAAGCACAGGCGCGGAGTACCGAGGCATCATGCAAAGGTTTCCATATCGGTGCAATGAGACCAAGACCAGCAGGACGGCAGGACGGAGATCACCGTGGAGCCCAAGACGGTGTCATCACCAGTGCCTTTGGCAGTCGAAGACCACCTTTAGTCAGGATAGCTTGTACTAGATGGCCCCCTTCAAAATGGCCGTTGTTGGCTCCCTTCCCGCTCAATATTTGGGAAGAGGACCAGGGCCACTCTATATAGAAATAGCCACCATAGTAGGCGAGGAGATCCATTCCAAGTAGAACACCGCACCAGCTCAAGAACACCCCTCCCGAGGTTGTTCTTCCTCTGTACTGTTCATTATCAGCCCCAGAGGCAATCCACCGCACCACACACTGCATTAGGGTATTACACCACAACGGTGGCCCGAACCAGTATAAACCTCGTGTCCCTTGTGTTGTTCATTGTGTAGCTTAGATTCGCGGCAAGGTTTTGGGGCGTGGATCGGTAGGGAGAAGATCTTCGTGCACACCCCAGGGTTCGAACCTTAAGGGTTTTGCCAGAACCCGATATCCGACACAAGTGCACCATGATCCTTGATACGTCTCCAACGTATCTATAATTTTTGATTGTTCCATGCTATTATATTACCCCTTTTGGATGTTTATGGGCTTTATTTTACACATTTATATCATTTTTGGGATTAACCTACTAACCGGAGGCCCAACCCATATTCCTGTTTTTTTTGCCTATTTCAGTACTTCAAAGAAAAGGAATATCAAACGGAGTCCAAACGGAATGAAACCTTCGGGAGCGTGATTTTTGGAACGAACATTATCCAAAGGACTTGGAGTGCAAGCCAAGAAGCGGCTGAGGCTCCCACGAGATAGGAGGGCGCCCCCCCTGTAGGGCGCGCCCCCTGTCTAGTGGGCCCCTCGGGCGACCACCGTTGCATGGCAATCCCTACTCCTCATGTTGACATCAATTGATGGGCATCTCCATAGCCCGTTGATTATCCTCGTCAATGCGACACTTTCTCCTTTTTGTCTTCTCCACACAATCCCCATCATCATATTCTATTCCACCCACAGTGCTATATCCATGGCTCACGCTCATGTATTGCGTGAAGGTTGAAAAAGTTTGAGATTATTTAAGTATGAAACAATTGCTTGGCTTGTCATCGGGGGTATAGAAGTTGGGAACATCTTTGTATGACGAAAATGAAGCATAGCCTAACTATATGATTTTGTAGGGATGAACTTTCTTTTGCCATGTTATTTTGAGAAGACATGATTACTTTGATTAGTATGCTTGAAGTGTTACTATTTCTTTTATCAATATGAACTTTTATTTTGAATCATTTGGATCTGAACATTCATGCCACAATAAGTAAAATTACATTATGAATTATGCTAGGTAGCATTCCACATCAAAAATTCTCTTTTTATCATTTACCTACTCGAGGACGAGCAGGAATTAAGCTTGGGGATGCTTGATATGTCTCCAACATATCTATAATTTTTTATTGTTCCATGCTATTATATTACCCCTTTTGGATGTTTATGGGCTTTATTTTACACATTTATATCATTTTTGGGACTAACCTACTAACCGGAGGCCCAGCCATATTGCTGTTTTTCTTTGCCTATTTCAGTATTTCGAAGAAAAGGAATATCAAACGGAGTCCAAACGGAATGAAACCTTCGGGAGCGTGATGTTTGGAGCGAATGTGATCCAGAGGACTTGGAATGCAAGCCAAGAAGCTGTCGTGGCTCCCACGAGATAGGAGGGCGCCCCCCCTGTAGGGCGCGCCCCCCTGTCTCGTGGGCCCATCGGGCGGCCACCGACGTACTTCTTCCTCCTATATATACCTATGTACCCCGAAAACATCCAGGAGAAGGACAAAACACAATTTCCACCACCGTAACCTTCTGTATCCGCGAGATCTCATCTTGGAGCCTTCGCCGGCACTCTGCCGGAGGGGGAATCGACCACGGAGGGCTTCTACAGCAACATCCTTGCCCCTCCGATGAGTTGTGAGTAGTTTACCACAAACCTACGGGTCCATAGTTATTAGCTAGATGGCTTCTTCTCTCTTTTTGGATCTCAATACAATGTTCTCCCCCTCTCTTGTGGAGATCTATTCGATGTAAACTCTTTTTGCAGCGTGTTTGTCGAGATCCGATGAATTGTGGGTTTATGATCAAGTTTATCTATGAATAATATTTGAATCTTCTCTGAATTCTTTTATGTATGATTGAGTTATCTTTGCAAGTCTCTTCGAATTGTCAGTTTGGTTTGGCCTACTAGATTGATCTTTCTTGCCATGGGAGAAGTGCTTAGCTTTGGGTTCAATCTTGCGGTGTCCTTACCCAGTGACAGAAAGGGTTGCAAGGCACGTATTGTATTGTTGCCATCGAGGATAACAAGATGGGGTTTATATCATATTGTTTGAGTTTATCCCTCTACATCATGTCATCTTGTTTAATGTGTTACTCTGTTCTTATGAACTTAATACTCTAGATGCAGGCAGGAGTCGGTCGATGTGTGGAGTAATAGTAGTAGATGCAGGCAGGAGTCGGTCTACTTGTTATGGACGTGATGCCTATATACATGATCATGCCTAGATAATCTCATAACTATGCGCTTTTCTATCAATTGCTCGACAGTAATTTGTTTATCCACCGTAATACTTATGCTATCTTGAGAGAAGCCACTAGTGAAACCTATGTCCCCGGGGTCTATCTCTTATCATATTTGCTTTCAATCTACTTTTATTTGCATCTTTACTTTTTGCATCTATATTATAAAATACCAAAAATATATTTATCTTATCATACTATCTTTATTAGATCTCACTTTCTCAAGTGGTCGTGAAGGGATTGACAACCCCTTTATTGCGTTGGTTGTGAGTTCTTAGTTTGTTTGTGTAGGTGCATGGGACTTTTGAGGAGCCTCATGCTGGATTGATACCTTGGTTCTCAAAAACTAAGGGAAATACTTACGCTACTATCGCTGCATCACCCTCTCCTCTTCGAGAAAAACCAACGCAAGCTCAAGACATAGCAAGAAGGATTTCCGGCGCCGTTGCCGGGGAGGCTTCCACCAAGTCAAGGCAAGATTCGACCTCCCGCCAACGTGCGATTTCTGGCGCCATTGCCAGGGAGGTCTTCGCTCAAGTCAAGACATACCAAGTACCCATCACAAACCCATCTCCCTCGCATTTACATTATTTGCCATTTGCCTCTCGTTTTCCTCTCCCCCACTTCACCCTTTCCGTTTTATTCGCCCTCTCTTTCCCAATCTCCTCCTTTCTCTTTTGCTTGCCTTTTGTTTGCTCGTGTGCTAGTTCATTTTGCTTGTCATTATGGTTAGTCCTCCTATCCTTATTCTCACTCCCGGACAAGAAAATTTCAATTTTAAGCAAAGGGAGAGAGAAAATTTGAAAGATGCTTGGCATAGAATTTGCAATGCCCAATATAAATCTACTAATAAGCTTGCTACTTCCGTCCTTCTCCGCAATTTTTATGTAGGCATTACTCCTTGGAATAGATGTGTTCTTGATATTGCTACCGGAGGTGATTTCATGAGTAGCCATACGTTTGATGCTTATAATGCTATGTTAGATTTGTTTGGCCCACCACCTCTTTTGGTTAATGGAACGGTTTTAACTTTAGAACATGTGATGCAACGGCTTGATATTATCGAAAATAAAATTGCCACTATTGAGTTAATTGAAAATTTGGATAAAAAGATTCATAATCACATTACCCAATTTGGATCTAAGGTTGGAGTTACTTTGAAAAATCTTAAAGAAAAAGAACCTATAGTCAATGAAAAAATAGATCTAGGCTCTGCTAGAATCGATAAACTTGAGGATATCATTACAAACTTAGGTTCCACATTTTCCCCCATGAAAAACAGTCCAAAACCCTCTACTAAAACTGCCAAGTTTATTTATGTTCCTAAAAATAAGTATGAATCTTCTAGTAAGGGAGACGCGGATCTTAAATCCATAAGTATTCTTCCCAATTGTCTCTCTATCATTAAGGAACCTTTTGCTACAGATGAATTTCTTGAATTTTTTCCTAAAGTTTTAGCCATTGCTAAAAGGGGAGAAACCCCTAGAGATCACAAGCGCTCTATTGATGAATTTAGTGCCAAAGATGGCACTCGTTAGATCTATCTTCGCTTTTATGCCTAGCTAGGGGCGTTAAACGATATCACTAGTTGGGAGGCAACCCATTTTTCTTTATGTTTTTTGTTTTTGCTCCTGTTTAGTAATAAATCTTGCATCTACCTTCTGTTTAGATGTGTTTTTATCTTTTAATTAGTGTTCGTGCCAAGTAGAACCTATAGGATAACCTACGATGATAGTTGATTTGATTCTGCTGAAAAACAGAAACTTTGCACGCAAGAATATAATTTTGTCAAATCACAGGAACGTGATTTTGCGTTGATTATTTTTGCTGATGTTCAATAAACAAATTGTCCAGGACTTCCTATTTTGGTACGATTTTTAGAGTTCCAGAAGTTTGCGTTAGTTACAGATTGCTACAGACTGTTCTGTTTTTGATAAATTCTGTTTTCCGTGTGTTGTTTGCTTATTTTGATGCATCTATGGCTAGTAAAATAGTTTATGAACCATATAGAAGTTGGAATACAGTAGTTTTATCACCAAAATAAATAAATAATAAGTTCATTGCAGTACCTTATGTGGTGGTTTTGTTTTCTTTCACTAACGGAGCTTATAAGATTTCCTGTTGAGTTTTGTGTTGTGAAGTTTTCAAGTTTTGGGTAAAGCTTTATGGACTATGGAATAAAGGGTGGCAAGAGCCTAAGCTTGGGGATGCCCAAGGCACCCCAAGATATTCAAGAATAGCCAAAAACCTAAGCTTGGGGATGCCCCGGGAAGGCATCCCCTCTTTCGTCATCGTTCATTGGTAACTTTACTTGGAGCTATATTTTTATTCGCCACATGATATGTGTTTTGCTTGGAGCGTCGTGTATTATATTATTGTTTGCTTTTTAGTTTACCACAATCATCCTTGCTATACACACCTTTTGTGAGAAGCCTATTTGATTAGAATTTGCTAGAATACTCTATGTGTTTCACTTATATCTTTTGAGCATGATAGTTTTTGCTCTAGTGCTTCACTTATATCTTTTAGAGCACGGTGGTGATTTATTTTGTACAAATTACTAGTCTCTCATGCATCACTTATATTATTTTGAGAGTCTTTTAGAACAGCATGGTATTTGCTATGGTTATAAAATTGGTCCTAGAATGGTAGGCATCCAAGTTGGGTATAATAAAAACTATCATAGGAAGTGAATTGGATGCTATGATCAATTTGATACTTGATAATTGTTTTGAGATTTGGAGGTAGTGATATTAAAGTCATGCTAGTTGGGTGATTATGAATTTAAAGAATGCTTGTGTTGAAGTTAGCAAGTCCCGTAGCATGCACGTATGGTTAAAGTTGTGTAACAAATTTGAAACATGAAGTGTACCTGGCTTGTGCATCCTTATGAGTGGCGGTCGGGGACGAGCGATGGTCTTTTCCTACCAATCTATCCCCCTAGGAGCATGCGCGTAGTACTTGATTTTTGATGACTTCTAAATTTTTGCAATAAGTATATGAGTTCTTTTGACTAATGTTGAGTCCATGGATTATACACACTTTTACCTTTCCACCATTGCTAGCCTCTTCGGTACCGTGCATTGCCCTTTCTCACCTTGAGAGTTGGTGCAAACTTCGCCGATGCATCCAAACCCCATGATACGATACGCTTTATCACACATAAACCTCCCTATATCTTCCTCAAAACAGCCACCATACCTACCTATTATGGCATTTCCATAGCCATTCCAAGATATATTGCCATGCAACTCTCCACCGTTCCGTTCATCATCATCATGACATACTTTATTTTTGTCATATTGCCATTGCATGATCATGTAGTTGACATCGTATTTGTGGAAAAGCCACCATGCATTATTTCTCATACATGTCACTCTTGATTCATTGCACCATCCCGGTACACCGCCGGAGGCATTCATATAGAGTCATATCTTGTTCTAGTTTCGAGTTGTAGTTCTTATGTTGTAATCAATATAAGTGTGATGATCATCATTATTAGAACATTGTCCAAAGAAAAAAAGAAAAAAAAAGAAGAAAGGCCAAAAGAACAAAAAAAGGCCCAAAAAAAGAAAAGAAAAGAAAAAGAAAAAAAAGAAAAAAGAAGAAGAAAATAAATAAAAAGGGCAATGTTACTATCTCTTTTTCCACACTTGTGCTTCAAAATAGCATCTTGTTCTTCATGTAGTGAGTCCCATATTCTTGTGCTTCAAAGTAGCACCATGTTTTCCATATAGTGAGTCTCATAAGTTGTCTTTTTCATACTAGTGGGAATTTTTCATTATAGAACTTGGCTTGTATATTCCTACAATGGGCTTCCTCAAATACCCTAGGTCTTCGTGAGCAAGCAAGTTGGATGCACACCCACTACTTTTCTTTTGTTGAGCATTCATTTATAGCTCTAGTGCATCCGTTGCATGGCAATCCCTACTCCTCATGTTGACATCAATTGATGGGCATCTCCATAGCCCGTTGATTATCCTCGTCAATCTGAGACTTTCTCCTTTTTGTCTTCTCCACACAATCCCCATCATCATATTCTATTCCACCCACAGTGCTATATCCATGGCTCACGCTCATGTATTGCGTGAAGGTTGAAAAAGTTTGAGATTATTTAAGTATGAAACAATTGCTTGGCTTGTCATCGGGGGTATAGAAGTTGGGAACATCTTTGTGTGACGAAAATGAAGCATAGCCTAACTATATGATTTTGTAGGGATGAACTTTCTTTTGCCATGTTATTTTGAGAAGACATGATTACTTTGATTAGTATGCTTGAAGTGTTACTATTTCTTTTATCAATATGAACTTTTATTTTGAATCATTTGGATCTGAACATTCATGCCACAATAAGTAAAATTACATTATGAATTATGCTAGTTAGCATTCCACATCAAAAATCTTTTTATCATTTACCTACTCGAGGACGAGCAGGAATTAAGCTTGGGGATGCTTGATATGTCTCCAACATATCTATAATTTTTTATTGTTCCATGCTATTATATTACCCCTTTTGGATGTTTATGGGCTTTATTTTACACATTTATATCATTTTTGGGACTAACCTACTAACCGGAGGCCCAGCCCATATTGCTGGGTTTTTTTTGCGTATTTCAGTATTTCGAAGAAAAGGAATATCAAATGGAGTCCAAACGGAATGAAACCTTCGGGAGCGTGATGTTTGGAGCGAACGTGATCTAGAGGACTTGGAATGCAAGCCAAGAAGCTGTCGTGGCTCCCATGAGATAGGAGGGCGCCCCCCCTGTAGGGCGCGCCCCCCTGTCTCGTGGGCCCATCAGGCAGCCACCGACGTACTTCTTCCTCCTATATATACCTATGTACCCCGAAAACATCCAGGAGAAGAAAAAAACACAATTTCCACCACCGTAACCTTCTGTATCCGCGAGATCTCATCTTGGAGCCTTCGCCGGCACTCTGCCGGAGGGGGAATCGACCATGGAGGGCTTCTACATCAACATCCTTGCCCCTCCGATGAGTTGTGAGTAGTTTACCACAGACCTACGGGTCCATAGTTATTAGCTAGATGGCTTCTTCTCTCTTTTTGGATCTCAATACAATGTTCTCCCCCTCTCTTGTGGAGATCTATTTGATGTAAACTCTTTTTTGCGGTGTGTTTGCCGAGATCCGATGAATTGTGGGTTTATGATCAAGTTTATCTATGAATAATATTTGAATCTTCTCTGAATTCTTTTATGTATGATTGAGTTATCTTTGCAAGTCTCTTCGAATTATCAGTTTGGTTTGGCCTACTAGATTGATCATTCTTGCCATGGGAAAGTGCTTAGCTTTGGGTTCAATCTTGCGGTGTCCTTACCCAGTGAAAGAAAGGGTTGCAAGGCACGTATTGTATTGTTGCCATCGAGGATAACAAGATGGGGTTTATATCATATTGTTTGAGTTTATCCCTCTACGTCATGTCATCTTGCTTAATGCGTTACTCTATTCTTATGAACTTAATACTCTAGAGGCAGGCAGGAGTCGGTCGATGTGTGGAGCAATAGTAGTAGATGCAGGTAGGTGTCGGTCTACTTGTTATGGATGTGATGCCTATATACATGATCATGCCTAGATAATCTCATAACTATGCGCTTTTCTATCAATTGCTCGACAGTAATTTGTTCACCCACCGTAATACTTATGCTATCTTGGGAGAAGCCACTAGTGAAACCTATGCCCCCGGGTCTATCTCTTATCATATTTGCTTTCAATCTACTTTTATTTGCATCTTTACTTTTTGCATCTATATTATAAAATACCAAAAATATATTTATCTTATCATACTATCTTTATTAGATCTCACTTTCGCAAGTGGCCGTGAAGGGATTGACAACCCCTTTATTGCGTTGGTTGCAAGTTCTCAGTTTGTTTGTGTAGGTGCGTGGGATTTTTGAGGAGCCTCTTACTGGATTGATACCTTGGTTCTCAAAAACTGAGGGAAATACTTACGCTACTATCACTGCATCACCCTCTCCTCTTCGAGGAAAACCAACGCAAGCTCAAGACGTAGCAATCCTCAACGACGATGGCACCTATGACTCCACGAGTGAAGTGGAAATGGAAGCCCTTGAGCAAGTGGCTATGCACCGGCGCGTGAACGAGGATGAAGATGATCAAGTCTTTTTTGATGAGGATTCGAGCCCTGCTCTCGTTGTCTCCAAAGTCTTGACTCTTCAACATCAACAACAAGAAGACCAAAGATGCCACATCTTCCACACAAAGGCCGGCATCAATGGAAGGTCCGTCAAGGTCATCATCGATGGAGGTAGTTGTCACAACTTGGAAAGTGAAGAACTATGCTCCAAGCTACAATTGGTCAAGATGAAGCACCCGCACCCATACAAGGTCCAATGGCTAAGCGATTCTGGCACTATAAAGGTTGAGCATACGGTCAAGGTTTCCTTCAAAATTGGAGCATATGAGGACACTTTGGAGTGTGATGTCGTCCCGATGTCCGTTTGCCACCTCCTTCTTGGTAGACCATGGCAATTTGACCATGGCGTCATCCACAATGGGCATACCAATCACTATAGCTTCAAGATGAAAGGTAAGGAATGTGTGCTACGACCTATGTCTCCTAGTCAAGTGATAGCCGATAAGCAAGCCACCCATCGTGGAGAGAAGAGTGAGAAACTGATCCACCCAAAAGAGAGTGAGAGCCACAAGCCAAAACCGAGTGCCTCCATGATGAGCGACAAGAAAAACTTTGTCCTATTTGCCTCCAAAAGTGAGATGAGAGAAGTGTGTGAGAACCCATCGAGTGTTATGCACTTTGTCCTTGTGTAAGGATGGGGAGCCAAAAACTAACACCTCTCACGATCTACCTTTAGTGTTTTCTTCTCTTTTGCAGGAATTCCAAGATGTTTTCCCCAATGAGCTACCACTACACCATGCACCAAAGTTCCCTACCAGCGTGTGTTGGGAAAAAGTCACCATTGCCGACCGACAATATGTCAGCAAAATTTCTAACGGACTGTGGGTCGGGAAACATCTGTCCAGTTACACACTATCGGTCGGGGATGGTATAACATATATCATCAAATAGTCGGTCAGGAAATCCTTTATGGCCCACGGACCATCGGTCGGTAAATAACGCCGACCGACATTCTGAAGCTAACTGGGCCTCGCGCGCGAACGACCAAATTTTAGCGCCAATAAACGGCCCAACCCGCGAACATTTCCCCCCAAAACCCAATCTCCTTTGTTCCCCTCGCACATGCACGTACAGGACAGCCAAATCCCTAGCTCGATCTATTCGTTCCCCACGCACGCCGCCAGTGCTCCCGCCGGTCGATCCCACGCCATCCCACTGCCGCCCCACGACGTCCCACCACCGCCCCACGCCGCCCTCCCTCTGCAGTGCCTGTAGCGACCCGACCCGAATGGGTCAAGTCTCTGTGCTTATGTGGTATCCCTGGATCGGTATGCTGACACACACAGTACTCGAGGATTTATAACAGAGGTAAATCACATGTATAAAGTAACATAAATACTATTACCTCAATCCAAAATAGCGGAAGTAACAAGGTTGTGTATTCCCATCAACACCAACGGCAAAGTTGAGTGTAGAAATCGTAACCCTAACGTATCACTTACTCGTCGTAAGATCCTGCAACATGAGACGTTGCAGCCACAGAGGGTCAGTACATTGAATGTACTGGCAAATTCACACCATAGAGCGATGATGAAAAAGGCTATCTATACATGCATATTTGGCTGGTGGAAAAGCTCTATGGTTATAATGTTTTTGCGAAAAGCCAATTTTTCCCTACTGCAAAAGGAATAAATTTATTTAACTATCATGGTGGTTGTTAAACATTGAGAATGGTTGACAGCATTCTCAATCCCAATTAAATGTACTCATTAAAACCCAACAATATTGATTATAGTAACATGATGAGATTCACGGGAAAATCAAGTACTAGATACTCAAGATGTCCATAACCGGGGACACGGCTAATCATGATTAGTTTATACACTCTGCAGAGGTTTGCGCACTTTTCCCACAAGACTCGATCGCCTCCGTTTGATACCTCGCACTACATGATGTTTGAGAAACGGATGACCGAGACATAGTCTTTCGGAAGCACTAGCACCTTACATGTGGGTTGACCGGTACACTTACTTTCCCCTACATCTGCTAGTCTACCCGTAAGAGTTCGCACAACTTAGTCAACTATGCCAGAGCCCATAATGGCTTGGGGCTGCACACGTAACTTTCTAGTTTGAATAATCTCATGATCCCTTTGAGCCTGGGTGGCGGTTCGAAGAAATACAGGCAAGTCCTGCTAGAAAACAGGTGCCTCAATCCACCCAGATGTGTGTTTAAGTTGCCACCTTAAATAAACCATTAATTAACAAACTCACATCTGTCATGGAAATTCACTCACCTAATCCACGTCTACTAGCGTAGCATGGCATAATAAGCAAACGTAGAAGTAACTCCCAAGGGTTTGAAAACAAAATAGGTAATAGGTGCTACCTCAATCTACTTCCCAAAACCCACAATTTAATTAGATCCTAATCATGCAATGTTTGAGGATTGATCTAATGCATAAAAACTGGGTATGAAAAAAGTATGATCAAAGTGTGAACTTGCCTGCAATGTTGATGAAGATGATTCACACTCAACTCCTGATAGTTCTATTCGTCACACTCCGGTCAATCTATGGTGAGCAAGCAATAGTAACCACACATAAGCAATCACTCAAAAGCATCTAAAGAACGAAGAAATCAATTCGAAAAACATCAAACCAAACAAATAACTCTTGCAACAATAAACAATTCCTAACAGTACCAAAATTATGTGAATTTTGCCTTATCAGAAAGTTTGGTTCAAGAGCTTCGATTTGCAAAAAGAATCAACTCAAACAGAGTTATAAAACTCAAGTTATGGTCAAAGGAAGTTCAAATTCAAATCTGATCTAATTTAAATTTTAAACTTTCAAAAACATGTTTAAGTTGATTATCTGGATAGAGGAGATCATAGCGAAGAAGTGGGCGTTGGTTTCGTTGAATTTGGATAAACGAGTAAAAAGATGCGGTCGTTTGAAAACCAGGGGCTAAACGGTAAATAAAACAACTACAACTAGGTCCCTGGCAGAAAATTTAAAATAAAAGAAAAGACTAAGTAGCGAACGTTCGCTAAACGAATCTAACCTAATGAATGCGTTCGCAACAAAACCCTAAATAGCGAACGTCCACTGGATAACTAACTGATCGGGTTTTTAGAAAAAAAAACGAAATTAAATCGTAACCTAAAATAAAAACCGGGCCATGGCGGTTTTTCTTTACCGGTTCGGGGCGGATCGGGTCCGGCGGCTTCCCGTGGTGGCGAGCGGCGGCGACGGCACAGGGCGTGGTCGCCGCAGGTGCTCCGGTGGCCGAGGGCAGCGGCGGATGCGACGGCCGGACGCGACGGCGCGAGACAGTGCAGCAGCGCGAGTGCGGGGAGGCGAGCGGCGGTTGGTGAGATCCGGCGGCGGGGAGAGGCGGAGGCGAGATGCGGCGGCGGCGCGCTGGGGCGAGCGGGGCGAGAGGAGGAAAAGAGGGGCGGCGGCGTCGGGGCTGGCCTTATAAGGGCACGGGGCCGAGGCCTTCCTTGGGCGAGGGGACATCCGGCGGCGGGGAGATGCCGGACTCCGGCGAGTCCCTGTTGGGCACGGTGGGAGCTAGGCGGTGGCGGCGCGGGCTGGGCTGGCTCAGCTGGGCCGGCCCAATTCGGGAGGAAGATTTTTTTTAAACATTTTTCCAGCAAAACAAAAAGAAACGCAAAATAAATAAAAATTTTACATAGGCATATAATATATCAAAATTTTCAGAAAAAGATTTCCTACAAGCTGAACATTTTTGTAAGATCAAATAAAATACACACAAATTTAATAAAGCATAGAGTGCTTTTGCCCTAGTAAAATCCAATAAAAATCATTTTAAAAATACCAAAATTAATTCAAATTTATTTCTCTGCAATTTTCTGATGTAGGGAATCATGTTACCCTATTTTACATATAATTTATTATTGGAGAAAAATAATTTGAATAAAACTCAAATAACTCCAAATTGAAAAATAAATTTAAAAGAACTTTGAATTTAATTCTTTGAAACTCCCAACTCATATTTCATATGTTTTGAAGAAGTCATTTTATCTTCGCTCGTGAAAATCATTGAGTTGCATAAAGTTCCTGGATTTGAAATATTTCCAAATAAGATTCAAATCTTTTCAAATCCCTTTTCATTTATTTAAAAATGGTAGAAGTCATGTTATCTTATCTCCAGGGTTTTGTGATGAAAAGAATTTGAATTCATGAAGATCATAAAAGCAAAAATGAAAGTTTGGGAAAGTCCTTTTATTCCCTCTCATTTAACTTTCAAAAAGTGTCAAATTCACTCACTTTCAGTCAATCAATCAAACAATCATTCAAAACTATCTATTTAATATAACATTCCAAAATTTAGAATTTTGGGATGTTACAAACCTACTACCCTTAAAATGAATCTCGTCCTCGAGATTCGGAGAGGATAGCAAGAAATAGGTTAGGGTAGGGGGTCTTCAAAATCCAACGTTCGTCTCAGGGTGGTCTGAGGTGCTACCACCCTTAGAAGCATGGTTATGGTTCCACCAAAACTCATATACTCCATCCTTATTCTTGACAATGTCGGTCTTCTTAGATATTGGGAAATTCCATCTCTGGGCTCTTCCGGTAGTGGCATAACCTTTTCCTCAATTCTTTTGTCCTTTTTCCTCTTGGTAAGGTTATTCCGAGACTGGGTCTTCTTAGCTGACGGGTCTGGCGCCAATACTAAACAACTATCGATATCTCATGGTGGTCAACAATTTATGGTTTCTCCTGCAAGAAATGGGTCTGGGCTGAACTTCATCGTATAACCTACGGTTGGCAACAACTGCCGTGTACAAGGGAAAAATACCTATACCATTCTAAGGTTCAAACAAGGTTTTGATCGTCGTCTCTCTAGTATAGGTAAGTCACTTAGATTTACCATCCTGTATAGCAAGGCGAATAATAAGAGTAAGTCGGTATGGTGATCAATCCATCCCGCACCCAAATCATTACCTTGTACATGGTTTAGCGAATCTCGCATTCTAACACTCTGTCATCCTCACAAGCATTGCAGAATTTCTTTTGTCGACGAACCAAGTTCGGATAAATCCATTGATTCTGCAAGCCAAACAAACATCTATCGTTTCTTCACAACTCTCAGGTTTTGCGTTGCTCCTATAAAATCGTCGGTGGGTAAAGGCATATCCTCTTCCAAGGGTTTTCCTCCAGCAAGAGCGTGCTTGCTTCTTGGCAGGTCATGGGGCCTGTGGGTTATGGCCCATCTCATCACTTGTAAACCTTGATCTCATCATCGCGCAACTGATCATTATTCCAACATTCAACTTCCTAGCATTCTTAAATCCATCCAATGGTACTGTCTCCAGCTTCCTTCTGTTGGCACCAAACTAGGACATGATTACTCAGACTCATCATAGAATTTCCATTGATCCATATCTCCAACATCATGGCTTCTTTATACCCAATAGTAATTCATCTCTTCTTCCTCGTGGGATGTCCCACATACCGAGATAAAAACTTATACTTATGAAGTCCATACTCCACTTCGTGGAACATCTTTATTCATTCTAGGGCCAGGCGTCCTTACAGGGGAATATTGGCCATCTCTGCATGGCACTTCTTCAACTGGGAAACATGAAACACATCATGAACTCCTGACAGTCCTTTGGGTGACTCCAACTTGTTGGGCACGTCTCCCATACGCTCCAAACTCGGTATGGTCCTACAAATCTCGAGGCTAACTTTCCCTTAACTCCAAATAGTTTAACTCCTTGCAGAGGGGACACACGAAGGCATGCTCTGTCTCCAATTTCATAGACTACCTCCTTGCATTTTTGAGTCTGCATAACTCTTCTGCTTGGACTGAGCTACCTTCAGTCTATCTCGAATCAATTTAACATTCTCTTCTGAATCCTTGATCACATTTGATCCAAACAACTGATGGTCTCCAACTTCATCCCACATCAACAGTGTCTGGCTCCTTCTCCCATACAAAGCTTTAAACAGGGCCATCTTCAAACTGGCTTGGTAATTGTTGTTGTATGAGAACTCCGTGTAAGGTGGATTATCATCCCTACTAGATCCATAATCTAGCGTACACACTGTCAGCATGTCCTCCAGAATCTAATTGACTCTCTCGGTCTATCAATCTGTCTGCGGATGAAAGGTTGTACTGAACTCTAGCCTAGTACCCAAAGTCTGGTGCAGCTGATTCCAAAACTTTGAGGTAAACTGTGCTCCTCAATCTGATGCGATGGTCCTCGGAACTCCATGCAGACATATGATCCTGGTCAAATATATCTTGGCCAACTTCTCACTTGTATAGGTGGTTTTCACTGGGATAAAGTGAGCCACTTTGGTCAAGCGAATCAACTACTACCCAGATAGAGTCATATCTCGTTCGGGTTCTGGGAAATCTGGTAATGAAATCCATGCTAAGCTTATCCCACTTCCATTCGGGTATTGGCATAGGCTGTATTAATCCTGCTGGCTTCTGATGCTCTGCTTTTACTCTCTCTCTAGCATACATCACCTACGACTACATACTCCGCAATATCCTTCTTCATACCAGTCCACCAGAAACACTCCTTCAAATCCAAATACATCTTGGTGTTTCCAGGGCGAATCGAGTATGGTGAGTCATGAGCCTCTTGAAGTATTTACTTCCTGATCCTTGCATTATTGGGAACATATACACGGTCCTCGAACCATAAGGTGTCGTGCTCATCCTTACGAAAACATTTGGCCTTTCCTTTGCTCATCCTCTCTTTTATCTCGGCAATCTCTCTTTGTCATACTTCTGAGCTTCACGAATCTTTCCCAACAATGTAGACTGAACTTCCATTGCTGCAACAAAACCTTTGGGAACAATCTCCAACCAAAGTTCCCTGAGATCCTCGGCTAACTCCTTTGGTAATCCTCCGCTTATGAGGGTATTCATCCTTGTTTTCTTTATGGTTGTGTCCTATTTCTCCACAAAGCATGTATGCACAAGGTTTCTTCATATCTTTTCCATAAGGCTTCAATTTCTGGGACACAAACTAAGACTGTAGCAAAGTCAACTTAAATTCCTTCAAAGTGGTTACTCTTTGCCATCCATTGATGTTTTGGTACATCCTCCACCAAGTAGCATCACCTCTTTTCAAAGCACTATAGAGTATGCTGGGTCATATCCTTTCCGGCTATAGTGTCACTCTCCATATGATCCTCCATGTTCTGAATCCATTGGTCCATCTCCAATTGACTCATCGGTCCAGAAAATATAATCTCATCTCCATTCATCCTCTATTGAGTCCATGGGTTTTGGGGTGGGATAGGAGAGATCGAGAGGGAATACACACAATACAAACAATAGTTTTGAAAAGACAGGTTTTATTGAGGCTGTCGGAAAAACAACAAACAAATGACAGCTCACAATCGTCGCATCTAACGTAAATACATAACAGGGGTTGGGTCTTCTAATGGTCTATAGATCTCAACGTCATCAAACTCTTCAAGTCTTGTTCATGTCTCCGATGGCTCCTTCCGATCATGTTGGACCTTCTCAAGTTCTTTTGCAATATCATCTATGTTAACGCAGAATCTCTCGTGAAATATTCTGGAGTTGCATTCCAAACTTCCGATTTCAACATCCTTGACATGATCCATGGTCCTACTGTCCTCCAATTCCTGACAAATCTCCTGTATCTCGAGGTTTTGCTCCTCCAGCTTAGCTACTCTCATCTTCAGGGTCCTGAGTTCTTCACGAATTGCCTCCTTGTCAAATATGACTTCCTAAAGTCCATCTTAAAATCCTTGATGTAATACTCCAGATCCTGGTGATGCACCAACTAAGGTTAAAACTTCACCTTTTGCTGACAGACGCTCCATCATCCTTCTACCATCCAATCCTTCCATGCATGTGCATGCTTAACTCAGCTCAGTGACAATAGCATAAGCAAACAATAACATCATTAATATCCATGCTTCTGCTCTTATTATTTTCATGAACTATCATTCCATAGTTGATATCTCCTGCCTTGGGGCTTTCTTGACAAAACATTTGAGTTCTAATGCTCCATGTTCAGGTCTTTCTCCGATACACCTTGATCTCGGGTATTGACAGCTTCCATAGTCTGCCAAGTTCCATAAGTGTAGCTTTCCTTGGTCATACCAAATCTGGAAATTCTTCATATTCTCCTAGTCTTCGAAGTCTTTATCCATCGTAGTTTCCATCATTATCATGCACGGTACAATCCTCTTCATTCCAAAGTGGTCTTAGTTGTCCGATATCTGGTACTCCTTAGTGTGGTCTCATCAGTCGAATCTTCGAGGGGTCAAAAGGGATAAAGGGGTATGGTCTCACTAAAAGGGAATATTTGAATAAGCTTAGAAGAGAAGAGAGGTAAAAGATTCTTTTGAAAAGAAAGTTGTAGATAAAAATCTTTCCTATGGGCTTGCCAGTTTCTAGGGTCACGTCCTACAGTCAACATGTGCTCTGATACCATCTTGTAGCGACCCGACCCGAATGGGTCAAGTCTCTGTGCTTACGTGTCATCCCTGGATCGGTATGCTGACACACACAGTACTCGAGGATTTATAACAGAGGTAAGTCACATGTATAAAGTAACGTAAATACTATTACCTCAATCCAAAATAGCGGAAGTAACAAGGTTGTGGATTCCCATCAACACCAATGGCAAAGTTGAGTGTAGAAATCGTAACCCTAACATATCACTTACTCGTCGTAATATCCTGCAACATGAGACGTTGCAGCCACAGAGGGTCAGTACATTGAATGTACTGGCAAATTCACACCATAGAGCGATGATGAAAAAGGCTATCTCTACATGCATATTTGGCTGGTGGAAAAGCTCTATGGTTATAATGTTTTTGTGAAAAGCCAATTTTTCCCAACTGCAAAAGGAATAAATTTATTTAACTATCATGGTGGTTGTTAAACATTGAGAATGGTTGACAGCATTCTCAATCCCAATTAAAAGTACTCATTAAAACCCAACAATATTGATTATTGTAACATGATGAGATTCACAGGAAAATCAAGTACTAGATACTCAAGATGTCCATATCCGGGGACACGGCTAATCATGATTAGTTTATACACTCTGCAGAGGTTTGCGCACTTTTCCGACAAGACTCGATCGCCTCTGTTTGATTCCTCGCACAACATGATGTTTGAGAAACGGATGACCGAGACATAGTCTTTCGGAAGCACTAGCACCTTACATGTGGGTAGACCGGTACACCTACTTTCCCCTACATCTGCTAGTCTACCCGTAAGAGTTCGCACAACTTAGTCAACTATGCCAGAGCCCATAATGGCTTGGGGCTGCACATGTAAGTTTCTAGTTTGAATAATCTCATGATCCCTTTGAGCCTGGGTGGCGGTCCGAAGAAATACAGGCAAGTCCTGCTAGAAAACAGGTGCCTCAATCCACCAGATGTGTGTTTAAGTTGCCACCTTAAATAAACCATTAATTAACAAATTCACATCTGTCATGGAAATTCACTCACCCAATCCACGTCTACTAGCATAGCATGGCATAATAAGCAAACGTAGAAGTAACTCCCAAGGGTTTGAAAACAAAACAGGTAATAGGTGCTACCTCAATCTACTTCCCAAAACCCACAATTTAATTAGATCCTAATCATGCAATGTTTGAGGATAGATCTAATGCATAAAAACTAGGTATGAAAAAAGTATGGTCAAAGTGTGAACTTGCCTGCAATGTCGATGAAGATGATTCGCACTCAACTCCTGATAGTTCTATTCGTCACACTCAGGTCAATCTATCGTGAGCAAGCAATAGTAACCACACATAAGCAATCACTCAAAAGCATCTAAAGAACGAAGAAATCAATTCGGGAAACATCAAAACTAAACAAATAACTCTTGCAACAATAAACAATTCCTAACAGTACCAAAATTATGTGAATTTGGCCTTATCAGAAAGTTTGGTTCAAGAGCTTCGATTTGCAAAAAGAATCAACTCAAACGGAGTTATAAAACTCAAGTTATGGTCAAACGAAGTTCAAATTCAAATCTGATCTAATTTAAATTTTAAACTTTCAAAATCATGTTTAAGTTGATTATCTGGATAGAGGAGATCATAACGAAGAAGTGGGCATTGGTTTCGTTGAATTTGGATAAACGAGTAAAAAGATGTGGTCGTTTGAAAACCAGGGGCTGAACGGTAAATAAAACAACTACAACTAGGTCCCTGGCAGAAACTTAAAATAAAAGAAAAGACTAAATAGCGAACGTTCGCTAAACGAATCTAACCTAATGTATGGGTTCGCTACAAAACCCTAAATAGCGAACGTCCACTGGATAACTAACTGATCGGGTTTTTAGAAAAAAAAACGAAATTAAATCGTAACCTAAAATAAAAACCGGGCCATGGCGGTTTTTCTTTACCGGTTCGGGGCGGATCGGGTCCGGCGGCTTCCCGTGGTGGTGAGCAGCGGCGAGGGCACCAGGCGTGGTCGCCGGAGGTGCTCCGGTGGCCGAGGGCAGCGGCAGAGGCGACGGCCGGACGCGGCGGGGCGAGACGGTGCAGCAGCGCGAGTGCGGGGAGGTGAGATCCGGCGGCGGCGGGGAGAGGCGGAGGCGAGATGCGGCGGCGGCGCGCTGGGGCGAGCGGGGCGAGAGGAGGAAAAGAGGGGCGGCGGCGTCGGGGCTAGCCTTATAAGGGCACGGGGCCGAGGCCTTCCTTGGGCGAGGGGACATCCGGCGGCGGGGAGATGCCAGACTCCGGCGAGTCCCTGTCGGGCACGGCGGGAGCTAGGCGGTGGCGGCGCGGGGTGGGTTGGCTCAGCTGGGCCGGCCCAGTTCGGGAGGAAGTTTTTTTTTAAAACATTTTTCCAGTAAAACAAAAAGAAATGCAAAATAAATAAAAATTTTACATAGGCATATAATATATCAAAATTTTCAGAAAAAGATTTCCTACAAGCTGAACATTTTTGTAAGATCAAATAAAATACACACAAATTTAAATAAAGCATAGAGTGCTTCTGCCCTAGTAAAATCCAATAAAAATGATTTTAAAAATACCAAAATTAATTCAAATTTATTTCTCTCCAATTTTCTGATGTAGGGAATCATGTTACCCTATTTTCCATATATTTTATTTTTGGAGAAAAATAATTTGAATAAACCTCAAATAACTCCAAATTGAAAAATAAATTCAAAAGAGCTTTCAATTTAATTCTTTGAAACTCCCAACTCATATTTCATATGTTTTGAAGAAGTCATTTTATCTTCGCTCGTGAAAATCATTGAGTTGCCTAAAGTTCCTGGATTTGAAATATTTCCAAATAAGATTCAAATCTTTTCAAATCCCTTTTCATTTATTTAAAAATGGAAGAAGTCATGTTATCTTCTCTCTAGGGTTTTGTGATGAATAGAATTTGAATTCACGAAGATCATAAAAGCAAAAATGAAAGTTTGGGAAAGTCCTTTTATTCCCTCTCATTTAACTTTCAAAAAGTGTCAAATTCACTCACTTTCAGTCAATCAATCAAAAAATCAATCAAAACTATCTATTTAATATAACATTCAAAATTTTAGAATTTTGGGATGTTACAGTGCCGCTCCACCGTCGCCCCACACCGCCCTCCCTCTGCGGCGCCGCTCCACCGCCGCCCTCCCTCTGCAGCACCGCCCCACGCCGTCCTACCCCGTCAACATCGCCCAATGCCATCCTGTCTCTCCACCGCGGGCCCCATTCCCAAGTGCTCTCTCTCTCCGGGCGCCTCTCTCCAACCAGCAGTAGGCGTGTGAGCATCTTGGGAAGCGGCAAGCCACCCTTCCTGGACAGACCTCCCCCATCTCCATCGTCTAGCTGTCGAAGACAAGCAGCGGCAGCGGCAATGGTCGATGCGGCTGAGGTACAACTCTTCCCTTTCTGTCTTTACCTCCCTCCCCCCTCCCCCCTCTAGGCTTTGTTGTGAGAGTGGGCTGGTGGCGAACGGGGAGCTCCGACAGTAGTTAACGGCTACACCTCTTGCTTTTCTTCTCCAATTTGATGTGTACTGCAGCTAGTCTGATTGTGAGATACTATGTAGGCAGAAAATGTGCTAATCAATGTATAGAGTAGAAGCTTCGTGGTAGCAATATGAACTAATTCTAGAAGTTGAGCTGTTGTGTGCAAATTTTGTTTTTTCCCATTGCAGTTCTGTCCTTTAATTCCACCATCCCGATAGAAAGGAATTTGTAGTCATCGGTATCGAGTTTTCTTGTCTGGATGATCTGAAGACAAATGAAGAAGAGTTTAACTATAAAGTTAATACACAAAAGAGCGCTGAGGAGCTAAATATTGTCATGCATATGGATTGACCTTGCCAATAGTATGTATTACTTCATTAAAAAGCATCATCTTGACTTTTAGAATCATGTTTCCTTTAAAAACATGCAACTCGGACATACATCCAAAAAACTGGAGTCTCTGAAAACATACAACTTAACTGACCTGATATTATACCTAAATTTCAGTAACAAAAATTTTAAACTTGAGTTTCTCTTTTGGTTACTGAAGTAGATTTTGAAGTGAAAGAAAACATGGCAGAGAGCTGTAAACATATAAAGCACAACATCTCAAAAGTTGTAGTCTACTGGTTCATCTGTCTTGTTTTTTCTGCAAGAGAGCACTGCTGGTAACATTGAGCCGACAAAGAGAAGTTGTAGAATATTTGCTGCAACCACTAGGTGAGTTTCTCTTCCCCACTCAAGTCCAGAGGCCCTCCATATGTGTGGATGTCATGAATATGTAGAGATGCCTCCTCATGTTTGACACTGACTTTTATATTGTCTAATTATTTTGGTTATTAGGATTCTTGTTGCCAACAACTCAGCTTCCAGCAGCAGTGCAGCGATCCCCCTCCCGTGCTTGTCGCTGCATCCTCCACCATTTGGTGAGTCAACCACAGCTTTGATCCATTTTATTTATGGTGGTATCTGCCTTTACTGTGTGTACTACCGTTGAATTGGTTCTATGATTCTTCATTTATTTTCCGCGCCAATTTATTTACAGTACTTAAATTGATTCCTTGCATTCTCTAGTTTTTATATTATTCGTCCATGATTTAGTGTTGACTTGGTAGTAACCAGTTGTGAAGCTAAGATACCATGGATAAAGGTTGGATGGATGCACCTAGGTATAATGCCGCATATATATTTTGTTTTGCTTATATGCTGAAACTATTGTAACACACTACACATGTACACTTGCATGTAGGCATACAAAGAAGTACTTACAAGGGCTCGCCAAATTCTTAGGCTATGCATTTAATAAATCATCGGTTGAGAATAAAATCTTATGTACTTGCAAAAACTGTGTGAACTTGTACTGGAGAGAAGAGTCTGAAGTCTGCGAGCACCTGGTATGTGAGGGATTTGTAGATGGCTACAAACAGTGGATGTTTTCATGGAGAACGTGTCTCTTCTTCTTCCATTCCTCCAAATCTAGATGAGGGTGACGATAGGGATGAGGGCGATGATATATCTGATTTGCTAAGAGATCTTGCTGCTGGTTTGGATAAAGGGGGAGATCTTGAAGATGATTGTGGTTTAGATCAGGATGATTCTTTTCTAGAATCTCTCCACAAACTTGAAGCTGATTCTAGACAAGAGCTATATCCAGGCTGTAAGAATTTCTCAAAGCTTCATTTCCTAGTGAGACTTCTTCACACCAAACTGCATGGAGGGTGGTCTGATAGAAGTTTTGATCTGCTGTTAGATCTACTAAAAGATGCTTACCCTCAGTCCGCAATACCCAAAAACTCCAATGAAGCTAAAAAACTATTCAAATGCCTAGGACTTGGGTATGTTAATATCCATGCATGTGAAAATGATTGCATTCTATTTTGGAAGAACAATGCGAATGCCAATTCATGCCCAGAATGTAAGGCTTCAAGATGGAAATCTGAAAGGAAGAGTGCAGATGGGAAACGTGTCCACAAGGTTCCTAAGAAGGTTCTTCGTTACTTCCCAATAAAGAAGAGGCTTCAAAGATTGTTTGTGTGTTCCAGAACTGCGGCTCTCACAAGATGGCATGCAGAAGAGCGCACACAAGATGGCTTGATTAGGCATCCTAAAGATTCCCTCCTTTGGAAAGATTTTGATGAAAAAAATAAATATTTTGCAAAAGACAGCAGAAATCTTAAGCTTATAGTATGTGCCGATGGTTTTAATCCGTTTAGATCCATGAATCTCAGCTATAGCATTTGGCCAGTATTATTGATTCCTTATAACTTTCCACCCTGGATGATTATGAAGCAATCAAATTTTATCCTATCACTGTTGATTCCTGGCAGAAATTCTCCTAGTAGTGATATTGATGTCTATCTTGAGCAACTAGTTGATGATATGGTAGATATGTTTCTTGATGGTGTTAGGACCTATGATGCTTCAACCGGAGAGTATTTTCAGTTGCATGCTGCCATAATATGCACAATTACGGATAAACCGGGTCTTGGGTCTTTGGTTGCCTGTGCTTCCTCTAGAGAAGGAGCTTGCCCTGAATGCCACTCTCAATTATGTTCTCTTAGGCTAAAAAATGGTAGCAAGACTTGCTATATGGGGCATCGTAGGTTCTTACGTGCAGATCACCCCTTGAGGTATGATACACGCACATTTGGTGACATAGAACGTGGGACATCACCCATTCCACTTTTTGGTAGGCAAATCTTAGAGCTGACAGAAAATATGCAAACCAGGTTTGGGAAGGATCCTATAACGAAGAAGCCTAGAACTAAGAAACGCAAGAAAGGGGATCCGCTGATCATTTGGAAAAGAAAGTCTATTTGGTTTAAACTACCATATTGGAAGGATTTGAAGATGCATCATAACTTTGATATCATGCACATAGAAAAAAATGTGTGTGAGAACATAGTTAACACTTTGTTGGCAGTCAATGGAAAAACCAAGGATAATATTAATTCTCGATATGACCTTCAAGCACTCAATATTAGAAAGGATCTTCAACCTATTGATCTTGATGATGATGAAGTTTTTTTCCTCCGGCACCTTACACTATGGAATCTGATCAGCAGAGGGCATTTTGCAAAGTATTTAAAAATGCCATGTTTCCTAATGGTTATGCATCTGACATACGCCGCAATGTGCATGTTAAGGAGAAAAAGATAACTGGGCTAAAGAGCCATGACAACCATGTCCTTTTGCAAGACTTGCTGCCACTTGAAGTGAGAAGAACATTACTAGAAAGAGTGAGTACGGTACTGATTCGTGTGAGCAGATTTTTCAAGCGAATGTACTCACAGGTTATTCGCATAAGTGACATGCAAAGGTTGCAGGATGAAATAGCTGAGACCTTGAGCCTTCTTGAGGCCATATTCCTCCCATCATTTTTCGATATTATGGTGCATTTGATGGTTCATCTTCCAGCACAAGCAATGATAGCTAGTCCAGTATATTTTCGCAGCATGTGGGCTGTAGAGAGGTATATAGGAAAGCTCAAGGGACATGTCCACACCAGAAGTCATGTGGAAGGATCAATTGCAGAGGGCTATTTGTTTGATGAGAGCTTGACATTTTGCTCACACTATTTGGATGATGAGAGTCGGTTGAATCGAGCTAGGAATGATGGGGGTTTGTATATGGAAGTTGATGATACAACTCCTTTCTTCCACAACATTGGTCGAGGGCTGGCTGGCAAGTGCATGGTGATGTTAGATAACAAAACTTGGTTGCAAGCCCACAGATATCTCTTGTTCAATTATGACAACATAGAACCATACCTAGAGTAAGATATCCCTACTATGTATTGCTATTAGGTTATTTCTCTCCTCCTTGTCAATTGATAAATATAACCTATATGCAGCAAACATATGGATTACCTTTCTTCTATTGGTGTTCGAAGTCATCGAGAAGTCAAGCGTGTGCATTACGAGACATTTCATGAGTGGTTTAAATTGCACGTAAGTGGGCATGTGACTGTCAACCTATAAGACATATAATTCCATCCCATTGTAGAGTAACAATAGCATTTCATAATCACAGGTGGCAGAAATGGGAGATGAAGCACCTCATGAGATAAAAATATTAGCTAAAGAGCCAAACTTGGTTGCTATGAAGTATAGTAGCTACACTATAAATGGGTTAGACTTTCATACACAATCATATGATGAGGGCCGCTCATTTCAGAGTAGTGGAGTAGCTCTTGTTGCACAAACCACATCCTTTGCAAAAGGAAAAGGTGACAATATTAATGTAAGAAACAAGACCTATTATGGCATTATAAAGGACATTCTTGAGTTGAATTATCAACATGAAGGGAAAGTAGTGTTGTTCAAATGTGACTGGGTTGATAATCGTGTAGAAGATGAATGGGTGCAAACTGATCAGTTTGGAATCACTTCTGTGAATTTCAAACATTTGTTCAATACCGGTGAGAAAATATCAGACGAGCCCTTCATATTAGCCACACAAGAAACTCAAGTTTACTATGTTGAAGATCCCATTGATGCTGAGTGGTCTACTGTTGTTGTTCCATCATTATATGACATCGAAGAATCTAAAGATGACAACGGTAATGCTTTATGTGTGACGTTGCCTGATCCATGTACTGCTATACGTGTGAGTGTTGCGGATGGAAGCATTGGTTCTGCTAGGACAGATTAGATGGACTAGTTCTTAAAGCAAGTGATATTGAAAAAAAAGTAAGTGTTGTGTATGATCCTCTAATGTTTTGTATTTTCAGCGATGTACTCACATAGTGTGTCTTTTGCAGGAGGAAAAATGGCAAGCGCAAACATAAGAGCTAAAGATGGTGGGATCATGGAGGAACAACTGAAAGCGGTAGAGTATGAACTACTGAGAAGCAAGACCATTGAACAGAATGATAAACGTCTAGCAGCGGTACGAGCAACAAGAGCTTCTATGCAGGAATATATGGAAGCGAACCAAGCCACCCAAAAGAAAAGAAAGGTATGTAGCTTCCATCACATTCATGTTCTACCTGAAGGAAGCAAATGTAGCTTGCAACACTAACCTATATATCTATGCAGGAACCCTCCAGCGCACCTGTAAGCGCGAATGAAGGACGTGTTTTGAGGTCTAGGGTATCAAAAGATCAAGATCATGTTGATCCTGAGCATCAGCCTTCCAAAGGTAGCCTAATGTCACTTTCTAGAATTGTTCATATTCTAACCTAATGTCACATGCTAGAATTGTTGTATGACTATGTTAATTTTCTTGCATGAAGAGATTACTCATGAGCTTGATGGTGATGGTAGTCAAAAGAAAGGTGGAAGAAAAATTACTCGAAAGGCTAACATATATGCAAGGCTGAATCAACCCAAAATCCATATTCCACTTAATGGGAATGGCCAGCCTGTTGGGCCAGATGCAACCGAATTTGCCAATTTCATTGGTACTTTGGTGAGGAAGCATATACCACCTGCAGAGTTAGATTGGCGAGATGTTGATGTAGAGAAAAAGTTGTTAGTGTGGGAAACCATGAAGGTAGAAATGAGCATAATTTATAACTTACACACTCTTTTTTTAAGCCATCTAACTGAGTGTCATGTTTTCTCTCATTTTAATAGGCATTTTATGAGCTGGACTCAACTGCTTTGAGCTTTGTTATCAACACTTCACACATAAAATGGAAGGATTGGAAGTCAGATTTAAAGAGGTACAAGTTTGATGCTGCACTCACTGATGCACAACTTATGAAAAGACGTGACAACAGAATTAGTGAAGCTGACTGGAAGACCCTTATTACTTATTGGAGATCTTCGGCATTTGAAGTAAGAAATCCTGCTAATCAAAACTGAAGTATATCTTTGCAGAAACACAAACAATATGTGTGATAAATCTCCTTTACTTTTTGTTTGTAGTCTCGTAGTACTATCGCCAAAAAGAATCGTGCCAATGCAGTACCTCATACATCTGGCAGCAAGAGTCATGCCCGTGTTGCCAATGAAATGATAAAAACAATTACCCCAATTATAAATGATATGCCATTGTGATTCAGTGACTAATGCATATTGAAATAAATAAATGATTGTAGGCTGTCAAACTTGGGCATGATCCTCGGAGAGATGAAGTTTATATCGAAACACATACATGCAAGAAAGGGGAAAGGAAAGGGAGTTATGTGCCGCAGGCAGAAACAACAATTGTAAGTCTCTTTTGCCATGCTTTTTCAATATTGGTCAGAAATTGTAGAAGTAGAATTTACAGAGCTCGTAAATATCATTTTGTAGAAAGAACTCATAGAGAATGTTGAAAAGCACCCTGAATGGAAGGAAAAGAGCATTCAAGAAGGTGATCTGTTTGCACGCGTATGTGGAATGAAGGAGCCCAGGGGTCGTGTCCGTGTGTTAGGTCTAGGTCCAACACCTCAAGATTTGGGCACACCGGGTACACGGGGTAAATTGAGCACAAGAGTTCTAGTTGAAATGCAAGGGCGTCGAGAAGCTGAAAATCGCTATAACATGCTCCAGGGGCATGTGCAACAAATGGAAGAAAGAATGAACCGACTGGAATTGATGTTAGCTTCACAAGGAAGGCATAATCTGGAAACTCCTAGCTCGCAGCATGGTTCCAATTCTCGACAAGTAATGAACTATTTCCACATCCTTTCAATGCATCATTAATCCATCTTGCATGCACTAACTCTATTTCCATATTGTTGTCTGGTAGAACTCCGGAGCTGAAGCTGAGGAACATAATGATGCTGAAGAAGATGTTGAACAGGATGATGAAGAGACATTTGTTCAAAGAAGAGTTGTTGCAAAGCCCCCTGCAAGAAGCTCATCAACCTATGAAAATGAAAGCCTTGTAATCATCACATCCTTACCTATATGTTTAAATTTTGTTTTGTTTTTATGTTTCTAAAATAAACATTGATTCAGATTGGTATGGATGTGCTTCTATATGCATGGACTGGTCCTGAAACTCCTATTGCCAAGGCAACAATTATCTCAGTTGACCCAGACACTATTGTGGGCGGAGAGACCCTTGGACCAGGAACTTATGAGGTTCTTGTCAATGTTGCTATTAGAAGAGATGCTACGGTGCCTTATGAATATGACGATTTACAAATTATTGCTGATGCTGTCACAAGGTCCATTGCATGGCCATCTAGCAAGGTAATCACCAACAATATGTGTTTTGTCCACTTATCTCAAATTGTTTGATATGTGATACTGACTCATGATCACTTTGCTAGATGAAACCCTATAAACCAGGGGCATCTTCCCCATCCCGCCGCTAAGGTATTTTTGAATCCAGAGCTAGTATTTATTTTTGAGCTACAAAACCAGGGACCGAAATGAACTTAACCAGAACCTTGTATCTTCTTCTTCTTACATGGTGATGGTATACAATTGTTTTGGTTATTCTCTTCATTTAAAGTTTGGATAAGTTAATGTACAGTTCCTAGCTTACATGGTTTAGCAGAATTACAAGGAAATAATAATGTTATGCAAAAGTTGGCTTTGGTACAGTTCTACTTGCCACATGCCTAGAGGAGCTGGCTGGCACAAATTTCTAGTTGCTCTCCAGCACCAGCCAAACTAGCCTGTAGTGCTCTGCACGATAAAGCATGGCTTTTGAACTAAAACTGGGAGTCTGGACATGCTAAACTGTTGCCTTATGTCTAGATGATGGAAATTTAACTTAACTCTGTTGCCTTGAGTTTCTCCCAGTACACCTCTGTATTGTTCCTATTTCCTGAAACATACTACATGGTCATGTTGCATCGATGCTTTATTATGTCAAATGCAACAAAGATCTAATTAGCACATATTGTGGCATTATTCTTAACTTGACCTATTTTTTGTAACACTAAAATCCCCCAGTTTTTTTATTGCCAATTGCCATAGTGCTTTATAAAATTATCATTATTGCCATTGTCTCTGAATGCATGCTCACCGGGGACATTTTTATTCTTTGTAGGAAAGACATACAAAAGGGTCAGGAAGTAACCAGGAAGATGCCAGTTTGCATCAGCTACAGATTTTCTGTAATGGAGCAAAAACAATGTGTCTTTTAGGTCTCGTTATGTAAACCTATATGGCATCTTGTCATCTGGGTATTTATCTTGTTATCTGGGTATTTTGTGTAATGGAGAAAACAATGAATCTCGGACATGCATCTATCATTTTGTAAACCTATCGGGTGATTCGCTCACAAAACCATAAATGTTTCCTTCACTCTTGAGAAGTAATTATTATGTTATTCTTTTTTGGTCATGATTTACTATTTTCAAAGCACATGCAAGTTACTGTAATTTGACTGATATCATGTTGTAATGAGATATGCGACTTGATTGACATTGTATTGTGTAAGATAGATGGGAAATCAAGGGTTTAAATATTGCTCAGCTAAACAAAATGTTGACAAATTGTTGGTTGGCAAAACAGAACATCGTCTCATTGTTGGTCGGCAAAGGGTCATGCTAGTACCGATGGAAAGTTGGTCGGCAAAAAGGATACCATCGCACAGTTGGTCGGGAAAGTTTTAGGACAAGGACAACAGAAAGTCGGTCAGCAAATATTATACTATCAAACAGTCGGTCGGGAAAACCTAAACATCAGCGCCAACTAAAAATCGGACGGCAAATATGTTACCATTGGGTAGTCGGTCGAGAAAGATGCCGAGTAGGGCCATCAGAAAGTCGGTCGGCAATTCTCTTTATAGGCGTCCAACTGTTGGTCGGGAAAGATATGTCGGTCGGGAAAATGCTTTCCCGTCTGGATTTTCCCCAACAAACGTTGTCGATCGGCAATACTCTTTCCCGACCGAGTGTATGTCGTCAGACCTTGTTTTCCCGACCAACTTGTTTGTTAGGGATGTGGTGCTGTGGTGTAGTGTACCTCCGGGTCTACCTCCACTACGAGGGATTGAGCTCCGAATCGATCTCATTCCCAGAGAACCTCTACCAAACAAGGCTCCATACCACGCCAACCCTGAAGAAACTAAGGAGATCCAATGGCAAGTGCAACAACTAATCGACAACGGACATGTACGTGAAAGCTTAAGCCCTTGTGTCGTTCCCGTTATACTTGTGCCCAAGCAAGATGGTAGTTTTCGCATGTGCTTGGATTGTAGACCTGTCAATGTTATTACCGTTCGTTATAGGCATCCCATTCCTCGCCTAGATGATATGCTTGATGAACTTAGTGGTGCCACCATTTTCTCAAAAATTGATCTCAAAAGTGGCTATTATCAAATTCGCATACAACAAGGTGATGAATGGAAAACCGCTTTAAAAACCAAATTTGGCTTGTACGAGTGGTTGGTTATGCCTATGGGTTTGTTGGAAGCTCTCGGTACTTTCATGCATCTTATGCATTTTATGCTTCGCCCTTATATTGGAGTGATTGTTGTGGTTTACTTTGATGACATTCTTGTTTTTAGCAAATCCATGAAAGAGCATCTAAAGCATATTAGGGCTGTTTTGCAAACTCTTCGCAAGGAACGTCTTTATGCAAACATGAAAAAGTGCAAATTTGGTGTTGACAAGCTTGTTTTCTTGGGCTTCGTCGTTTCTTCCAAGGGTGTCCATGTTGATGAATCCAAAATTGAAGCAATTAAAACTTGTCCCCAACCCACCAATTTGCAACAAGTGTGTAGCTTTCTTGGCCTTGCGGGTTTTTATCGTCGCTTTGTGAAAGATTTTAGCACTATTGCCGCTCCTTTGCATTCCTTGAGTAAGAAAAATGCCTCTTTTGTTTGGGGATCTTTGCAATCTACCGATTTTGATGAACTCAAGTCTTTGCTTACTCATGCTCTGATTCTTACTTTACCCAACTTTGACAAAACTTTTGAGGTTCATTGTGATGCAAGTGGTACCAGAATTGGCGGAGTTTTGATGCAAGAAAAATGAACTATTGCATATTTTAGTGAAAAACTCTCTGGTGCTCAACTTAACTATCCCATCTATGACAAAGAATTGTATGCTTTAGTGCGTGTGCTACATGTTTGGGAACATTATCTTAGACCTCATGATTTTGTCATCCATACCGATCATGAAATGCTTAAGTACTTAAAAGGTCAAAATAAGTTGAACAAGCGGCATGCCAAATGGAGTGAAGTTATTGAATCTTTCCCGTATGTGATAAAGTACATTAAGGGTAAGGAAAATGTAGTTGCGGATGCACTTTCACGCATATGCACGCTTGTCACTAAACTTGAGTTGAATGTTATTGGCTTTGATCACATAAAAGACCTGTATGCGAATGATCCTTCCTTTGCTACTCCTTATGCTAAGTGTTTGACGAATACATCTTGGGAACGATATTACATCGAGGATGATTATCTTATGAGAGCTAACAAACTTTGCATTCCCGAGTCTTCTCTTCGTTTGCTCCTTTTGCAAGAGGCTCATGGAGGCGGACTCATGGGACGCTTTGGTCGTGATAAGACATTTGCCACGCTCTCCAAGAACTACTTTTGGCCAAGATGTTCTGCGACGTCGCACGCTTCACCAACCGATGCTCCACGTCGCAAAGCTAAGTCTAAAGCTCAATCCCATGGTCTTTACATGCCTCTTCCTATTCCTTATCAACCTTGGGAAGACATTAGCATGGATTTTGTACTTGGTTTGCCTAGAACTCAAAATGGAAAAAGATTCCGTGTTTGTTGTTGTGGACCGATTTTCTCAGATGGCACATTTCATTCCATGCAACAAGATAGATGATGCTTCACATGTTGCAAATCTCTTTTGTAGGGAAATCTTGCGCCTCCATGGAGTACCAAAGACAATCGTCTCCGACCGTGATGTCAAGTTCCTGAGTTACTTTTGGAAGACGCTATGCGCCAAACTCGGAATCAAGCTCCTGTTCTCATCCGCATGTCATCCTCAAACCGATGGCCAAACGGAGGTGACGAACTGTACGCTCTCACTCTACTTCGCGTGTTGATCAAGAAGAAAATCAAGGAGTGGGAGGCGTGTCTACCCATCGCCGAGTACGCCTACAACCGTGCAAGACATTTGACGATCGGCAAGTCCCCCTTCGAGGTCGTTGATGGAGTCCTGGATTAGGGGGTCCTCGAACAGCCGGACTATATACTTTGGCCGGACTGTTGGACTATGAAGATACAAGATTGAAGACTTTGTCCCGTGTCCGGGTGGGACTCTCCTTTGCGTGGAAGGCAAGCTTGGCAATTCGGATATGTAGATCTCCTTCTCTGTAACCGACTCTGTGTAACCCTAGGCTCCTCCGGTGTCTATATAAACCGGAGGGTTAGTCCGTAGGACAACAACAATCATAATCATAGGCTAGCTTATAGGGTTTAGCCTCTACAATCTCGTGGTAGATCAACTCTTGTAATACTCATATCATCAAGATCAATCAAGCAGGAAGTAGGGTATTACCTCCATCGAGAGGGCCCAAACCTGGGTAAACATTGTGTCGCCCGACTCCTGTTACCATTAGCCTTGGACGCACAGTTCGAGACCCCCTACCCGAGATCCGCCGGTTAACACCGACATTGGTGCTTTCATTGAGAGTTCCACTATGCCGTCACGATAAGGCTTGATGCCTCGCCTTATTGTCAAGGACAACATCACCTCTGGGAGAGCCCTAGCTGTAGGCCAAGCTCTCTGACTAGGCGGCTTCGTCATGACCGCCCGTTCGGTTGTCGCGCCTATGATGACTTCTCGGGTCATCAAAAACAGCCTCCACATCAGCTCGGAATTCACCGAGCAGATGGATCCAATGGAGCTCTCCTCCTTGAACGAGCTCTTGGATTGCATCGCCGCCCTGGGAGTCGCTACGGACTATGATCGGATCGGGCTTAAACCCGACCAAAGGGAGATTAACTCTCCGCTGGTCACCCATCAGATAGCGGTGGTGGAGGAGCAATGTAGCGATTCTTCCTCCATTCTGAGGACGAACTATGTCCGGATTCCCGAGCTCTCCGAGCCGGATACCCGTCTACTGGAGGACATGGCCCAAGCTCCAAACCTAGAATCGGACAGCGGGCCAGAAAACTCGGGCAACATCCCGGAGCCCGAACTACCAAGCTCGGAAGCTCCTCTGCCCCTGGGTCTCAGATCGGGTCAGGGTTTGGACCTAAATCTACCCACCCACCCAGACACAAGTGATCTTTGCCACATTAGACAAGAGCCCCACGAGACAGTACATCACTTTTGGACCAGATTCCTCCTGTAATGAGCAAGGTCAAGGACTGTCACGAGGAAGACGCAATTTCATTCTTTTTCAAAAATTGCACCGACAGGGGAATCCTCAATGCCATAAGTCACCGTGACATAGCACACTTTGCTGACTTGGAGGCCATAATACAAAAGTACTGTGCGATGGAAAGCGCCTAGAAAACCCAAACAAAATTCTGGGATCCTCTGGCTCTCTCTAAACCCCTCGTCCGAACTAAAAGGGTGCACTCTCGCAAGTCACCCGATCCAATTACCAAGAAACCAAAGCCCACTACAGGGCGTGGAACCATATTGGAGGGATGGCTTAATGGGCCATGCAAAATTCATAGTACACCGGATACCATACCAACACACAGCCTTAGAGCATGTTGGATACTCCAGCAGGTGGCCAAGAGCGGCAAGGATCTCCTCATCAACAATACCGCAGAGCACCATCCCACAGAAAATAACAATACATTATTGACAGTCTTCGAGACTTTCGCCTCAAATAATAGGCGCAAGCGAGCACTCCGTAGCCTCGCCGAAGTTTGCCACGTCGCATCAATAAATCCATGGAACGACACGGCCATAACCTTCAATGCCAGTGACGAACCTCAATTTCGAACATTCCGAGCACCAGCCGCTTTGGTGCTTAGTCCAATTGTGGATGGCTTCAGGCTTACTAAAGTGCTCATGGACGGCAGCAGCGGATTAAACCTCATCTACAAGGAAACTCTTAACAAAATGGAAATAGACAAGAGCCGCATTGAGCAAAGCAGCACGACCTTCAGAGGTATCATCCCTAGTCAGGAGGCACGATGCGCGGGAATAATCACACTAGATGTGGTATTCGGCATGCCGGAGAATTATAGGTCCGAAGAAATCACATTCCAAGTGGATCCATTCAGTAGCGGATACCACGCCCTTTTAGGGCGGGATGCATTCACGAGCTTCCAAGCTATACCCCATTATGGATACATGAAGCTCAAGATGCCCGGGCCCAATGGAATCATCACTCTAGCTAGTGATCCGGATGTAGCACTCCACGCCGAAAATAAAACCGCCGCACTGGCCCTTGAGGCATTATTCGAAGCCCTCGCGGCCGAAGAACTAACTGCGCTACGCTCCACAGTGGACAGGGACAACGTGATACTCGACAAACGACCCAAGTACACCTCTTTCAAACCAGCGGATGAAATAGTCAAATTCCAGGTCCACCCAACAGACCCTACAAAAACAGCATCCATTGGGGTACAACTGAACACCACAATAGACGCCGCACTGCGAGAGTTCTTGCATGAGAATTGGGACATCTTCGCCTGGCTTCCTTCAGACATGCTAGGTATCCCACGCAGGCTGGCCGAGCATAGCCTAAACATACTGAAGGGATACAAGCCGGTCAAGCAGACTCTTCAGCGCTTTTCAGAACCTAAGCGACAGGCCATGGGAGAAGAGCTAGCCAAGTTACTCGAAGCCGGATTCATTAGAGAAATAAAACATCCGGACTGGCTAGCAAACCTGGTGATGGTACCAAAGAAGGACAAATCCTGGCGCCTATGTGTCGATTTCAAGGACCTCAATAAGGCTTGCCCTAAGGATCCCTTCCCCCTCGTCCGCATCGATCAAATCATCGATGCTACCGCAGGACACGGCTCATTGTGCTTCCTCGACGCATACTCCGAATACCATCATATCAAGATGGCGGAGTCCGATCAAGCCGCAACGGCATTCATCACTCCATACGGCCCCTTTTGTTTTAACACCATGCCTTTCGGGCTAAAAAATGCCGGTGCAACCTATCAACGCATGATTCAAACATGCCTGGGAACACAAATCGACAAAACAGTGGAGGCATACGTAGACGATGTGGTTATCAAAACCAGACACGTTGAATCTTCAATAGACGACTTGAGGCTTATGTTCGACAATCTACGAGCATACGACATCAAGCTCAATCCAGAAAAATGCGTTTTTGGCGTACCTGCCGGAAAGCTCTTGGGCTTCATCGTTTCCAATGGAGGAATAGAAGCAAATCCGGCTAAAATCCGAGCTCTGTCACAGTTGGCTACCCCAATAGACCTCAAGCAAATCCAGAAATTAACTGGATACATGGCTTCCCTAAGCCGCTTTATCTCCCGATTAGGAGAAAAGGCACTACCTCTCTATCGCCTTCTTTGATGCACCGAACACTTCGAGTGGACGGATGCGGCTATGGCCGGACTGGAAGAAATAATGGCCCTCTTGGCCAGCAATCCAATCCTAGCCGTGCCAAATATCGGCGAACCCATGTTGTTATATATAGCTGCAACACACCAAGTTGTAAGCGCAGTACTTGTCGTTGAACGAGAGACAGACGGACATAATTTCCCGCTTCAAAAGCCGGCATACTACGTATCCACAGTCCTCACTCCATGCAAATCATGATACCCACATTATCAAAAGATAGCATACGCGGTCTTCATGGCATCCCGGAAACTACGACACGACTTTCAAGAGTGTTCAATCACGGTGGCCTGTGAAGTACCACTCAACGATATAATAAATAACCGTGATTCCACGGGCCGGATTGCTAAATGGGCTATCGAGCTCCTCCCGTTTGACATAACATACAAACCACGGCGAGCCATTAAGTCGCAAGTACTGGCTAACTTCGTTGCTGAATGGACAGAAGCCGAACTCCCTAAAGAGTACGACGCGTACTCCAATTATATCATGCACTTTGACGACTCTAACATGCTGGCAGGTCTGGGGGTAGGCATCGTCCTGACATCCCCCACCGGAGATACAGTCCAATACATACTCCAAATATTATACACAGACTCCAACAACGCAGCCGAATATGAGGCTCTGTTGCATGGTCTTCGGATGGCAGTCTCCATGGGCATTCAACGCCTAGAAATGCATCGCGATTCGAACCTCGCAATATCTCAAATAAATGGAGACTTTGACGCCAAGGACCCAAAAATGGCGGCTTACCGTAATGCCATCCTTAAAATGTCAGCTCGGTTCGAGGGGCTTGAATTCCACCATGTGGTCCGAGAGAACAATCAAGCGGTGGATATCCTCGCCCGCATCGGTGCTAAGCGCGACCCCGTCCCACCTAATATCTTCTTGGAAAGATTGTTCAAGCCATCCGTGGTGTGGGAAGGGGAGACCGGCAATACCAGTCCGGATCCGAACACAACCCCAGATCCCGAACACTCTGACGTAATCGGAGCCTCCACCACAAAAATAACATCTTCGGCCCACGTGATTATGGTTGTCATCGCCCCATGGACGAAACCCTTCTTAGCCTACTTAAATAGGCAAGAACTCCCCGAGGACCAAAATGAGGCACATTGCATTGTGCGGCTTCTAAAGCCTACAAGGTCCATGAGGGAGAGCTTTATAAGAAAAGCGCGACTGGAGTGCTCCAAAGGTGCATCTCCGAAGAGGAAGGACGGCAGCTCTTGGCCGAAATTCATGCCGGACTCAGCGGCCACCACGCCGCAGCTCGGGCCCTTGTAAGCAAGGCCTTCCGTACAGGTTTCTACTGGCCGACAGCCCGAGCAAACGCACAGGACCTCGTCCAACATTGCGTCGGTTGACAGCTTTTTGCAAATCAAAGCCATATGCCACCTACCACTCTACAAACAATCCCCATAACTTGGCCCTTTGCGGTCTGGGGCTCGATATGGTTGGACCCCTTAAAGGAGGAAGCCATAAGAAAAAATACTTGTTGGTCATGGTGGATAAATTCACCAAATGGATAGAAGCCAAACCAGTTAAAACGGCCGAATCCGGACCAGTGATAGACTTCATATCAGGGATTGTACACCGTTATGGTGTCCCCCACAGCATCATCACCGATAACAGCTCCAATTTCACAGCCGACAAGGTGAAAACTTGGTGCGGTAACATGGGCATTAAGCTCGATTACGCCTCCGTCTATCACCCCCAAACGAACGGTCAAGTCGAATGAGCAAACGGTCTAATTATGAGCGGCATCAAACCCAGACTAGTACGATCCTTGAAGGAATCATATATGCACTGGGTTTAGGAGCTCGACTCCATACTATGGGGGCTGCGGACCACACCGAATCGCACCACCGGATACACACCGTTTTTTATGGTGTACGGCACAGACGCGGTATTGCCCTGCGACATCATTCATGACTCACCTTGAGTGCGCATGTACGAAGAGAAAGAAGCCGAGCTTGATCGGCATGACAGTTTAGATGCCCTGGAGGAGGAGCGTGATGTCGCAAAAGCCCGCTCCGCATTCTATCAGCAATAGGGTCGAAGGTATCAAAGCAGAGAAGTACGGGCCAAAACTTATAACGTTGGCGAACTCGTCCTACGCCTACCAGAGAAGAAAAAGGACAAGCTCAAGCCCAAGTGGGAGGGTCCCTTCATCATCGATAAAGTTCTCACCGGTGGAGCGTACCGTCTGCGTGACGCATCTGACAATCGACTCGAGCCAAACCCATGGAACGCGGCCAGACTCCGAAGATTCTACGCCTAGTGCCGGACTCTGTGTTCGTCTCCTTACCTCTGCTTTTTTTATATATCCGCTTTCTTTCTTTATTTATTTCTTCCTTTTTCTTTATGGCCGTAAAAGCTTAAAGTGTGTCTTGACTACACAATCTTGACATGCCATGCGCGCTCATTATACCTGGGGGCTTCTTATACAGAAGCTTAATATAATTATCTCCCGGGCTTTATGCCCACTACATATGTGTTGCTTCTCCATATGTACTGATTTCCGCCATTATATGCATCGATATGACTTAAGTTTTGGCCAAGATGGGTTGCCTGGCTCCTGTGTTTATGCCCTACGTTCCTGTTAGTTCGGCTAGGGCATAAGGGGAGCACCTCTGCAATTGTTACTGCCGGGTCAGTCGGATGTGTACCTCAGACTGGGTGAAGCCGAAAGCTAGTGTTCTTAAGGGAATATTCGGTCGGTGAACAAAAGATGTTTCTTACCTATTGCAATACATGCCCCCAGATGTTTATATCATGCGTCTCTTTTCGCAGTTCGGACATGCACATCAATGCATGAGTACCCAGGGAAAGGAACCCTTAACGAAACTATTCTCCCTGGAAGATGTTTCTTACTATCCATGTAATATAACATAGCTAGTTGGGTACTTGTTTGTTCAAGCACTTATGACCCCTACGCCTGGTTTCCACGCGTACCCTGGTTTTTACATAACTGAGCAGGTATTCGGATACACTCCAGACTGTTGGGTCCGGAGGTTGAAGCGAAAAGGTCCGCCATGACAAATGATTTACAATCCGGCTAGGGACAAAATATGTCATTTGAAGTACACATTCACTTAGACTGACTAAATTATTTTTCTATACCATCCAATAGGTTGTCTAGCCTACAATCCTGTTGGGAATACTTTGCGGCTAAACCTACCTGGTCATATACCAGACTAACGGTGATCTCTTTCCCATCCGACCCTACAGGTTTGACCTCGGCCATGTGGTTCAGGTCATCCTTGGTGTATCGCATCTACACCATGGCCCAGGCTTCCCTTGCCCCTTGTCGGCAGGCTGATATCTTCCATGATCGGAAGTGCCGCCGCGCTCCCTTGAGCATCTCTACAAGCTCCCCCATGCCTCCAAGCAGGGAGGCGGATGGCCACAAGGCCTGGGCAATGCCCTGCATCACCTACCGAACTTGTTCATGCAGTTGTGAGAGCTCTTGCAGAAGATCGCCTGCAGATCCAGGCATCTCCTCTTCGGGATGACCTGTCAGCATACCTACAGACATAACTCTGTTAGCCCGTTTCTTCGCCAAACTCTATAAAGGTTCATTCGAGCACTTACTAAAAATGCCGCGTCGAAGCCTCTGATTCTCCTTCACGGAGTCAGCAAGTTGGGCTCGAACATCTTTTAGTTCAACGCCCAGCCGAGTATGGGCATCCTAGACATCATTTTTCTCTCGAATAACCCGTGTAAGCACGTGCTCGCCAGCCTCTAGCTATCGTTGAGCATGTTGCTCATCCCCCGGTATGATCTCGGATTACCTCCGGGATTGTCTGCAGAATCTATTGTTAGATTTGCATTCATGCCGAACACTAACTCGTACACATCATTACATTCATTTCGATCAAGACAAGTATTACTAGATGAGGCCTTCTTGGACTCCTCCATTCCGGCAACTACGACCCGTAGCTAGGCTTTGCACTCCTCTGGCTCGGAGACAACTGGGTATTCTTCTCCGTAAGAACCTATGCATACAATGATCCTTAAATTAGTTGTGCCAACTGTTTCAAGTCTCAGGGGCTACTGATATACGTAATTATCAGATTTTCTTACCCGTATATCCTTTACATACTGGTCTGTGGCTCTGGCAAGGCCATCTTGAGTAGCTTGGATGTACACGTCTCCTGAGTTGAAGGCATTGAACGCCTCTTCAGAGAAATTAGGGTCGCGGAGTACGGCCCGGCGACGCCTGTGATTCATGGCGCTCTCCACTTCGGAATTCGTAGCGGACAGTCTATCCGCATCCTCTATAGGAGGACCATCTGGTGTTGTCCTAGCGTTAGCCTCTGCCCCTAAGCCTGGCTTTGGAGTCCGGCTGGTGGAGGCGTGGCCGACAGGCTCTCCAGACATAGTCCGGCGAGCGTTTTTTCTGCCAGGAACCACGGACATTACTACGTTTTAAAGACGATAATCATGGAGCAGGTTTTTTATCATACCTCTGCGACGGCATCTCGGTCCTGACCGCCTTCCTTTTAAGCTTACCCGGCTTCGGTGCCCCTTGTTGGCGAGTCACCGCGGGTTCGGCACGGCGCCCTGATGGCCTTCCCTGTAAAACGCAATACGTGCACGGTGGGTAAGGTGCAAAGAAGGGATCCTTCTCGGAAGTTGGGACTCTGGTTTTACTTGCATGCGATGCAGGGAGTAGGCCAGGGTAATCGGCTATGATGGCCACCAAGGCACCATCACAGCTTAGCTGATAGAACGTCCTGTCGACAAGCTCCACAAATACGTCCGGATCTTCTTCGAGTCTGGGGTCGAGGGCCCAGTCAGGGTCCTCTAGCTGTGGAGACGGCCTGTGGACCTCCCTCACAGCTTTTCGCAGTTCCTGCTATGAATTGGCAAGATAAATAGTTGTGCTAAAGAATGCAGAAATGAATGGAGTTGAGTAAAAGATAGCAACTCACCCAGCTTGGGGGGTTGTACATGGAAAATCCATCTCGTAGCTTAATATGGAGGAACTCCTCTTCTTCTCCTTTGTACAAATCGGACAGTATTTTCGCCAGAGCGGTGGCGGAGTCCGGACCTTTACGATCGCAGCGGGTGGCATCGTATTCTCCATTGAAGTGCCACATGGGTTTCCCCCGATATTGAAGTGGCTGCACCCCCCGCATTATACATATTGACATGACCTCGATTATTGTCAGTCCTGATTTGGCCAGCGTTTTTATCCTGCCCATCAGGTAAAGGACCTCTCTGTTATCTCCTCCTGGGGGCTCCGGGGGCGCCAGTTGTGGCGTTTCTTCAACGGGGCATTTGCAAACTCAGGAAGGCCCATCCGAATAGGGTCCGGAAGGGAGACGTCCTCCATATAAAACCACCTCGAAGGCCAATCTTCAGATGTCTTCTTCGGGGTACCAGACAGGTATCCGGTCCCGATGATACGCCATATTTCGGCTCCACCCACTTGATATATTGACCCCTCTTGAGTGCGGGGGACGAGGCAGAATAGCCTCTTCCATAGCTCGGAATGAACTTCGCAGCCCAGAAATAGCTCGTAGAAGGCGACATAGCCCGCGATGTGTAGTATGGAGGCAGGAGTGAAGTTATGGAGCTAGATGCCGTAGAACTCCAGGAGCCCGCGGAGGAATGGATGGATTGGAAATTCGAGTCCCCTCAGCAAGTAAGGGACAAGGCATACCCGCTCCCCCCTCTATGGGTTGGGAAAACTCTCCGCTTGCTCCCCGCCATTGTAAGTGGCTAGTCCGGCTCGGACGGGGACCATATATGCAGGCGGGAGAAACCCCTGGATCTGCAACTCCACCAATCGATCGTGGGGGACAGAACACTTCTCCCAATTGTTGGGCTTAGCACTGCGGGAGCGAGAGGAGGAGCTGCTGCAGCCGGCCATGATGGAATGGCTTTTTCCGGCGCGCTCTGGTGGATACTCGCTGAGGGAAGATGTTGTGATTTGGATCTGAGGATCCCTGTCGGTGTCAAAACCGGCGGATCTCGGGTAGGGGGTCCCGAACTGTGCGTCTAGGCGGATGGTAACAGGAGACAAGGGACACGATGTTTTTACCCAGGTTCGGGCCCTCTCGATGGAGGTAAAACCCTACTCCTGCTTGATTGATATTGATGATATGGGTAGTACAAGAGTGGATCTACAACGAGATCAAGGAGGCTAAACCCTAGAAGCTAGCCTATGGTATGATTGTTGTAATGGTTGTTCGTCCTACAGACTAAAACCCTCCGGTTTATATAGACACCGGAGAGGGCTAGGGTTACACAAAGTCGGTTACAATGGTAGGAGATCTACGTATCCGTATCGCCAAGCTTGCCTTCCACACCAAGGAAAGTCCCATCCGGACACGGGTCGAAGTCTTCAATCTTGTGTCTTCATAGTCTTGGAGTCCGCCTGACGATGATAGTCCGGCTGTTCGGACACCCCCTAGTCCAGGACTCCCTCAGTAGCCCCCGAACCAGGCTTCAATGACGATAAGTCCAGCGCGTATGTAGTCTTCGGCGTTGCAAGGCGGGTTCTCCTTTAAGTACCACGTACCTGCCGAACAGTGTCCGGCTCCCTTATCAATGTTGCGCTTCTTGGCTTCCATGCCCAATAATGGCCTTCTTCCACACGTCGCACGAATGCGAAAAGCCAGGGTATCTTTTATGTTTTACCCCCTAACTGTGCAAATAATCCGCCTATAAGAGAGTCAAGAATCCAGATCGAAATCACACCATCTTCCTTCCGCGAGTACTCATCGGAGTGCTTCTGGCCAAGAATCCATTCCATCATGGACCGTCGACGCGACTCCTCTTCTCGCGCTCCCAGCCCTCTGCCAGGAGATTGGAGGAGATGTTCTGTCCCGCACAACGAGCTGGTGACGCTCCAAGCGGAGGGATATCTCCCTCCGGCCTTCATGGTTCCGGTTCGAGCCGGGTTGGCCACCTACAAAGGTGGGAAGCAAGAGGAGGCTACCCCAATGTCACATCCCTAGTCTGGTATGACCTAGGCTAGCTAGCCATTTGTGCATCATATTTAAATTTCATTTAAATTTGAAATGAGGATTGGTGGAACCCTCAGAATCATTTTTGAAAATGACCCAAATAAAAATTTCTCCAAAAGGGTCCAAGAAAATGCTCATGTTGCCCTCTGAAAATATTGGACAGAGATAAAAAATCAAAACAATATTTTTAGGAGCTCATGGACATTTATTTTGGCCATTTGGATTAATTCGATAAATATTTGCATTGGAAATATATTTCTATATATATGAAATATGGTCCAAAAATTATGCCAATTATAAAAGAGCTCTGGAATAATACCATTAGCCCCTACAAAATTTGGCATAAGGAAATTAAATGATTTAATATATTTATTAAATCAAAACAAATGTCAGAAAAATTAGAAAACAAAAATAAAAGAAGGAGGGGCTTACCTGGGCCTCCCCTCCCCTGCGCAGCCCAGCAGCAGCAGGCCGGCCCAGCCAGGAGGCGGCCCAGCCCGCCTGGCCCCCCCTCCTATGTCGTCTTCCCCCCCGACAGGGGAACGGCGTGTGCCCGACGCTCGCCGGCACGCGCGCGCGCCACCTCCCCCCCTGCTGGCCACCTCCTGCTTCCTTCTCTCGCCCTCGATGCCCCGGACGAAGCCACGCAGCTGCCCCGCACCGCTCTCACTCTCCCTCGCCCTCCTCCCCTCCTCTGGCTCCCCCTCACTTCCACCGAACGCGGCCGCCGCCGCCGACGAGAACCACCACGGCCACAGCCACCCCCTCGCCCCTCGGTTGTTCCCACGAGCTCCGCGACGTCATCCTCGACCCCCCCTCACCGAACCACGCCCCGCCGGAAGCCCTGCAGCGTCGACTTTGAGCTCTTCTTCAACCTTCGGTCGCCGGTGACCTCGTCTTCGATTCGCGCCGTCTAGGTCGTCCCCAGGCCCACTGAGCTGCGCTTCGACCTCCCAGTGAGCTCCTCCGTCGTTTCCCCCTATCCCCACGGCCTAGCGCTCGTTGTAGCACCACTTCCCATGATGCCCGAAGCACACCGCCGCACGAACTCGTCGCCGACGAGGCTCCGGTGGCCAATCGGCCCCGTGCATATGCCCGTTGGCTTTGTGGGAGCCTGCAGAACGCATAGTTGCTACCCGTTGTTCCTCCCGTGCACGGTGGCGCCGTTTCCATCGGCGCCCGAGCTCCGGCGACCGCCAAAGTCGTCGCCGGCGACGTCTCCGGCCACCCCGAGCTCAACCATCACCACCAAGAGCTGCGGCTCATTCCCAGGAGCTCGTAGATGCTCTCCGCCTCCCGTTTGGTGGCCGTAACGTGCAAATGCACTTCCTCCGCCGCGCTCGGCCTCGCCGGCGACTAAACGCCGGCGAGATGACCGGGTTTGACCCCCAGGGTCGCTGACCAGTGTGCCCGACCCCCCCCTAACCTTTTAATTAAATTAACTAACCCCTGTTAACCCCCCTGTCACTGACGTGTGGGTCCCACACGTCAGGTTTGACCGGACCAGCCCAGTTGACCGCTGACGTCGTGCTGACGTCATGCTGACGCAATTATATATTTTCTGGAATTAAAATAATTCAGAAAATCCAGAAAATGATTTAAACTTCAAAAATTCATAACAATTCAACCGTAGCTCAGATTTAAATAATTTATATATGAAAAATTATCAGAAAAATGCAATCTTTCCATCTGTACTAGTTTCATGCATGAAAAACCAACTTATACATGCTGAATATGGGAAAACACATTAGGGCATATATAAGAGACTTAATTTAGAAATGCATTTGAACCTTTGGTTAAAAAGGACTTCAAACCAAATGTTTACTAGTTGCATTAGCTCAACAGCATCACATCTACATGCCATGTTCATGCATCATATTGCTGCATATGATTGTGTTTTGATTGCCGGCACCGTTCCTTCTCGATAGGTCCTGCTCCGGAGACGTTCCAGAGTACCTGTCTGTGAAGCAGTGCCTCCCTTGTTGTTTTACCAGGCAAGCAAACCCCCTTGTTCATTTCGATAAAACCCTACTCTCTCGCTCCTGCTCTCAGTTATTGCATTAGGACAACAACGATTCATCTGCTACTTTGTGCTGCGGTAGTTGAACCCCTTCCTCTGCATGACCTGTCATTGCCACAGTAAATAGTTGAAACCCACTAGCATGTGTAGGAGTTGATTGAAGCCACTGATGTGTTCCTACCATGCTATGCCTGCTATTGCTTAGAGTTGTGTCAGGTCTGATTCATTGGGAATGAATTGGAGTGTTACGATATGTTCTGATGCTGAGAGTGAAGTGTGTGAACACGATTTGGTAAAGGTAGCGGTGAGAGGCCATGTAGGAGTACATGGTGGGTTGTCTCACTGGAACCGTCCTTAAGCCCTGAGTTCTGTGTATGTTGTCCAATGACTCGATACTACCACACATTGGGCTCCGGGCGCTCCAAGCCCTCTCGACTTATTAACCAACTTGATCTCTGTCCAGGAGTCGCAACTAGTTTCTGGTGTTTGTAGGTAGTGCTATTTTTCTACCAAGTGGCACCCGGCAGGGTGGGCTTGGGACAGACTAGGCACACGTGGCCCGGTGTACCGAGTGGCACCCGGTTGGTGGGCTCGGGAACCCTGTACACATCGTTTGGGGCCGTGAGCGACACCCCGGCCGGATCTCCTTGCGGATGGAACCCGAATAGGCGATAAACCTGGACTAGAGTCTTGTGTGGTTAGTCAGGTCGTGGCCGACACCCTCGCCAGGCTTCCGCTTGAAGGTTGCCGAGATACATGACGTGTACATGGCGGTAAGTGGCGAGAGCGTGTGTGAAGAAGTACACCCCTGCAGGGTTAACATGATCTATTCGAATAGCCGGGTCCACGGTTATGGACTTCTTGGATGCTTACATGGTACATAGACAACTTGAAGTGGATACTATAAAATGCTCAAGACAAGTGTGAGTGCTATGGATGGCCTTCTCGTAGGGAGACGGGGATGAATCCATAGTAGTGTATTGTATGGTGATTAGTGGACTCGTGTACGTTGTTTCACCTCCAGAGTTTCTGGTAGTCGTAGAATAGGGTAGCCACAGAGTCAAAGCTGGCTTGCTGCAACTAAACCCCACATTACCCTCTTGATACCAATGCATGTACGATAGGATCTGATGTAAGTCTTGTTGAGTACCTTTGTACTCATGTTGCTTTATTTATGTTTTTGCAGCGGAGACTTCGGTCTTCCTAGTGTTCCCATGGACTTCGACTAGTAGCTAGTACCTCAGCTACGATCTTGATCGGATGTTGTAGATAGTCAGGCTCTTCAGCCTTTTTCTTTGTAGATGTCTGTACCCAGACATGTAATGCTTCCGCTTGTTGCTTGTATGCTCTGTATGATGGGTCTTGTGACCCCTGTTTGCAATATATGCTATGACGGCTCTTCTGAGCCTTTATCTATATGAGTTGTTGAGTTATGCTGTGATGCCATGTTGTACAGCACATACTTGCATGTTATGCGTACGTGTAATGTGTATTGCTATGTGTGGGATCTGACTATCTAGTTGTTTATTCTTAGTAGCCTCTCTTACCGGGAAAATGTCTCCTAGTGCTTCCACTGAGCCCTGGTAGCTTGCTACTGCTCCGGAACACTTAGGCAGGCCGGCATGTGTCCTTCTTCGATCCTGTGTCTGTCCCTTCGGGGAAATGTCACGCGATGAATACCGGAGTCCTGCTAGCCCGCTACAGCCCGGTTCACCGGAGTCCTGTTAGCCCAGTGCTACAGCCTGGATTCACTCGCTGATGACCGACACGTTCGATGCTGGGTCATGGATGCCTGTCCCTGTAAGTTAGTGCCACTTTGGGTTTACGACTAGCCATGTCAGCCCGGGCTCTTTATCATATGGATGCTAGCGACACCATCATATACGTGTTCCAAAATGCGCAAACGGTCCCGGGCAAAGGTAAGGCGACACCCGTGGGGATACCGTGCGTGAGGCCGCAAGGCGATATGAGGTGTTACATGCTAGATCGATGTGGCATCGAGTCGGGGTCCTGACAGCTTTTGGTATCAGAGCCTGACTGCCTGTAGGATTACCAAGCCAAACGGGTCGAAGTTGAGTCTAGAAATTCTTTAGTTATATAAGGGAATTGATTGTGGGATGGAACGTAAGGCTCTTTTTACTCCTTTACCTCATGGCCTTCTGATCTGAGTCATCCTATCTTTCCGACGGGGTTAAGGAACTAGGCTTCTCTTCCGCCTATCAGGATCACGTGTTACTACTCCGTAGTTCCATAAGACTGGTTGATCAGAGTCATACCCCAGTTTCGAGTATTTCCGGTGTAGTCTGGTTAGTACTATCTCAGAACCTTGAGTGATGATGATAAGTATGTTACTACCCCATGTTTAGTAGGATGTCTCATTCTGAGCATTTTACTGCCGTTATGCTGCCGGATTTTCCCTAGGAGTTCGAGTGATACTAATTCCTTGTCCTACATTCTACAGTCCTTAGTTGCTACTGATTCCGTCCTTGATTCGTTTCTCAGGATGTCATCAGCCAAGCGAAGTTCCGTTGCTCGTAACCAGAATCACGGAGATGGTAGGGATGAGGATCCTCCCGACCAGCCTTCGTTGACAGAGTTCATGCTAGAGATGGAGAGGAACAAGCGTGAGTCCAACCGCTTGTTGGCACGTATCGAGAAGAACACCGCACATCAGTTCAAAGGATCTGTGACCATTCATGACTTCATCCGCTTGCACCCACCCACCTTTCATCATTCCATTGAGCCACTCGATGCAGATGACTGGCTCCGTAGCATCGCCCATAAGCTGCGTTCCGCGAACGTAGCTGAAGATGACAAGGTCACTTATGCCACATATCACCTGGAAGGTCCTGCTAGTCTTTGGTGGCAGAACTATGAGGCTATGCTTCCAGCTGGCCAGATTCCTACCTGGAAGGGTTTCACTGAGGCTTTTCGCGAGCATCACATTCCCCAGGCCCTCATTGATCGCAAGAGAGAAGAGTTCTGTAGTTTCACCCAGAGTAAGATGGCTGTTGATGCTTATAGCAGAGAGTTCGAGAACCTCGCCCGTTATGCCACAGAAGAAGTGTCCACGGATACTAAGAAGCAGGCTAGGTTCCGGAAGGGTCTCAACCCCAAGTTGCGTCGTGATCTTCACCTGCATCATTGCGATACATTCCAAGCCCTTGTGAACAAGGCCATCAATGCAGAGACAGCTCAACTCACTTACGAGGAGTCTCGTAAGCACACCCGTGATTTGGGATCCTCCTCCGGTTCCAGTTCCCAGAAACGCCGGATTTGGGTTCCAAACTCCGCTCTTCCTTCCGGTTATACACCGAGGTCATCTCATGTGGTGCCTCCTCCAGCTCAGTCGTATGTTCCACCCAGGCCTACTGGTAGACCGCTTGTTAGTGCGGGTCCCCGTCCAACCTCAGGGACTTGCTTCACATGCGGGAAGCCAGGACACTATGCACGTGATTGCTCTCAGACTAGTTATGCTCCACCCCAGCCCGAGAAGACTGTGGGCTGTATTAAGCCATCACGCAAGATGATCAGTGTTAAGTCAGCCCCCACTGAACGTGGATGTGTGCATCACGTCTCAGCTAAAGACGCTCATGATGATCCAGATGTCGTTCTTGGTACACTCCTTGTCAATTGTCACCCAGCATCAGTTCTATTCGATACTGGAGCATCTCACTCCTTCATTTCTGAAGGCTATGCTCGTTTGCACGACATGTCATTTTGTGATATGCCAACTCCGCTTGAAATCCAAACCCCAGGGTCTAGATGGCAGACCACCAGAATCAGCCATGGTAATGAAATCCTTGTTGATAGACTTGTATTCCTTGCATCACTTGTAGCCCTCAAGTCCTCAGATATTAACATCATCTTGGGTATGGACTGGATGACAGCTCATCATGCCAAGATTGATTGCTACACAAGATCTGTTCAGCTTACACACCCATCTGGCAAGTTAGTCACCGTCTCTACTAGAGTTGCAAAGCGTCAGCTCTATTCTCTTAATGCCAGCCCTCTTCCAGACCTTGAAGATATCCCGGTAGTCCGTGACTTTCCGGATGTCTTTCCAGAGGAACTGCCAGGTGTTCCACCTGACAGAGAAGTAGAGTTTGTCATAGATCTTATCCCAGGAACAGCTCCAATCTCCCGGAGACCTTGCAAGATGGCACCCCTAGAACTAGCCGAGCTTAAGAAACAACTCGATGAGTCCTTGCAAAAGGGTTTCATCCGTCCTAGTTCTTCTCCTTGGGCTTGCCCCGTCCTCTTTGTCAAGAAGAAAGACGGTACGGACCGGATGGTCGTTGATCGTCTTTCCAAAGTGGCTCACTTCCTCCCTGTTCGAGAGAGTATCACTGCTAGTCAGCTTGCTGACTTATATATTTCTCGAATAGTGTCACTCCATGGTGTTCCACTAGAGATCAATTCAGACCGTGGCAGCCTTTTCACTTCTCATTTCTGGGAGAGTTTCCAAACTGCCATGGGAACCCATCTTTCCTTCAGTACCGCTTTCCACCCTCAGTCGAGTGGTCAGGTGGAACGGGTCAATCAAATTCTCGAAGACATGCTCAGAGCTTGCGTTATCTCATTCGGTATGGATTGGGAGAAATGTCTTCCTTCGCCGAGTTTGCTTATAACAATAGCTACCAATCCAGCCTCAAGAAAGCTCCTTTTGAGGTTCTCTATGGACGAAGATGTCGAACACCTTTGAACTGGTCAGAAACCGGTGAAAGACAATTCTTTGGACCGGATATGATCCAGGAGGCAGAAGAGCAAGTTCGCATCATTCGTGAGAATTTGAAAACAGCCCAGTCTCGTCAGAAAAGTCAGTACGATCGTCATCATAAGGATATGACTTATGAAATTGGCGACCAAGCTTACCTTCGGGTTACTCCTTTGAAGGGTACCCATCGTTTCGGTATCAAGGGCAAGTTGGCTCCTCGTTACATTGGTCCTTTTCGTATTCTCGCTAAACGAGGAGAGGTTGCCTACCAGTTGGAACTACCCCCACATCTTTCTCGAGTTCATGATGTCTTCCACGTCTCTCAACTCAGGCGTTGCTTCTCGGATCCTATCCGTGGAGTGGACCACGAAACGCTTGATCTCCAAGATAACCTCACATACCGAGAGTACCCGGTTCGCATTCTTGATCAAGCAGAGCGTGTCACTCGACGTCAGAACATCAAGTTTCTCAAAGTTCAGTGGTCTCATCATTCCGAGAGAGAGGCTACTTGGGAGCGAGAAGATCGTCTTCGACTGGAGTACCCCGCTTTCTTTCCGTCGACCCCTGAATCTCGAGACGAGATTCTGTTAAGTGGGGGCGAGTTGTCACATCCCTAGTCTGGTATGACCTAGGCTAGCTAGCCATTTGTGCATCATATTTAAATTTCATTTAAATTTGAAATGAGGATTGGTGGAACCCTCAGAATCATTTTTGAAAATGACCCAAATAAAAATTTCTCCAAAAGGGTCCAAGAAAATGCTCATGTTGCCCTCTGAAAATATTGGACAGAGATAAAAATCAAAACAATATTTTTAGGAGCTCATGGACATTTATTTTGGCCATTTGGATTAATTCGATAAATATTTGCATTGGAAATATATTTCTATATATATGAAATATGGTCCAAAAATTATGCCAATTATAAAAGAGCTCTGGAATAATACCATTAGCCCCTACAAAATTTGGCATAAGGAAATTAAATGATTTAATATATTTATTAAATCAAAACAAATGTCAGAAAAATTAGAAAACAAAAATAAAAGAAGGAGGGGCTTACCTGGGCCTCCCCTCCCCTGCGCAGCCCAGCAGCAGCAGGCCGGCCCAGCCAGGAGGCGGCCCAGCCCGCCTGGCCCCCCCTCCTCTGTCGTCTTCCCCCCCCCCGACAGGGGAACGGCGTGTGCCCGACGCACGCCGGCACGCGCGCGCGCCACCTCCCCCCCTGCTGGCCACCTCCTGCTTCCTTCTCTCGCCCTCGATGCCCCGGACGAAGCCACGCAGCTGCCCCGCACCGCTCTCACTCTCCCTCGCCCTCCTCCCCTCCTCTGGCTCCCCCTCACTTCCACCGAACGCGGCCGCCGCCGCCGACGAGAACCACCACGGCCACAGCCACCCCCTCGCCCCTCGGTTGTGCCCACGAGCTCCGCGACGTCGTCCTCGACCCCCCCTCACCGAGCCACGCCCCGCCGGAAGCCCTGCAGCGTCGACTTCGAGCTGTTCTTCAACCTTCGGCCGCCGGTGACCTCGTCTTCGATTCGCGCCGTCTAGGTCGTCCCCAGGCCCACTGAGCTGCACTTCGACCTCCCAGTGAGCTCCTCCGTCGTTTCCCCCTATCCCCACGGCCTAGCGCTCGTTGTAGCACCACTTCCCATGATGCCCGAAGCACACCGCCGCACGAACTCGTCGCCGACGAGGCTCCGGTGGCCAATCGGCCCCGTGCATATGCCCGTTGGCTTTGTGGGAGCCTGCAGAACGCGTAGTTGCTACCCGTTGTTCCTCCCGTGAACGGTGGCGCCGTTTCCATCGGCGCCCGAGCTCCGGCGACCGCCAAAGTCGTCGCCGGCGACGTCTCCGGCCACCCCGAGCTCAACCATCACCACCAAGAGCTGCGGCTCGTTCCCAGGAGCTCGTAGATGCTCTCCGCCTCCCGTTTGGTGGCCGTAACGTGCAAATGCACTTCCTCCGCCGCGCTCGGCCTCGCCGGCGGCTAAACGCCGGCGAGATGACCGGGTTTGACCCCCAGGGTCGCTGACCAGTGGGCCCGACCCCCCCCCCCTAACCTTTTAATTAAATTAACTAACCCCTGTTAACCCCCCTGTCACTGATGTGTGGGTCCCACACGTCAGGTTTGACCGGACCAGCCCAGTTGACCGCTGACGTCGTGCTGACGTCATGCTGACGCAATTATATATTTTCTGGAATTAAAATAATTCAGAAAATCCAGAAAATGATTTAAACTTCAAAAATTCATAACAATTCAACCGTAGCTCAGATTTAAATAATTTATATATGAAAAATTATCAGAAAAATGCAATCTTTCCATCTGTACTAGTTTCATGCATGAAAAACCAACTTATACATGCTGAATATGGGAAAACACATTAGGGCATATATAAGAGACTTAATTTAGAAATGCATTTGAACCTTTGGTTCAAAAGGACTTCAAACCAAATGTTTACTAGTTGCATTAGCTCAACAGCATCACATCTACATGCCATGTTCATGCATCATATTGCTGCATATGATTGTGTTTTGATTGCCGGCACCGTTCCTTCTCGATAGGTCCTGCTCCGGAGACGTTCCAGAGTACCTGTCTGTGAAGCAGTGCCTCCCTTGTTGTTTTACCAGGCAAGCAAACCCCCTTGTTCATTTCGATAAAACCCTACTCTCTCGCTCCTGCTCTCAGTTATTGCATTAGGACAACAACGATTCATCTGCTACTTTGTGCTGCGGTAGTTGAACCCCTTCCTCTGCATGACCTGTCATTGCCACAGTAAATAGTTGAAACCCACTAGCATGTGTAGGAGTTGATTGAAGCCACTGATGTGTTCCTACCATGCTATGCCTGCTATTGCTTAGAGTTGTGTCAGGTCTGATTCATTGGGAATGAATTGGAGTGTTACGATATGTTCTGATGCTGAGAGTGAAGTGTGTGAACACGATTTGGTAAAGGTAGCGGTGAGAGGCCATGTAGGAGTACATGGTGGGTTGTCTCACTGGAACCGTCCTTAAGCCCTGAGTTCTGTGTATGTTGTCCAATGACTCGATACTACCACACATTGGGCTCCGGGCGCTCCAAGCCCTCTCGACTTATTAACCAACTTGATCTCTGTCCAGGAGTCGCAACTAGTTTCTGGTGTTTGTAGGTAGTGCTATTTTTCTACCAAGTGGCACCCGGCAGGGTGGGCTTGGGACAGACTAGGCACACGTGGCCCGGTGTACCGAGTGGCACCCGGTTGGTGGGCTCGGGAACCCTGTACACATCGTTTGGGGCCGTGAGCGACACCCCGGCCGGATCTCCTTGCGGATGGAACCCGAATAGGCGATAAACCTGGACTAGAGTCTTGTGTGGTTAGTCAGGTCGTGGCCGACACCCTCGCCAGGCTTCCGCTTGAAGGTTGCCGAGATACATGACGTGTACATGGCGGTAAGTGGCGAGAGCGTGTGTGAAGAAGTACACCCCTGCAGGGTTAACATGATCTATTCGAATAGCCGGGTCCGCGGTTATGGACTTCTTGGATGCTTACATGGTACATAGACAACTTGAAGTGGATACTATAAAATGCTCAAGACAAGTGTGAGTGCTATGGATGGCCTTCTCGTAGGGAGACGGGGATGAATCCATAGTAGTGTATTGTATGGTGATTAGTGGACTCGTGTACGTTGTTTCACCTCCAGAGTTTCTGGTAGTCATAGAATAGGGTAGCCACAGAGTCAAAGCTGGCTTGCTGCAACTAAACCCCACATTACCCTCTTGATACCAATGCATGTACGATAGGATCTGATGTAAGTCTTGCTGAGTACCTTTGTACTCATGTTGCTTTATTTATGTTTTTGCAGCGGAGACTTCGGTCTTCCTAGTGTTCCCATGGACTTCGACTAGTAGCTAGTACCTCAGCTACGATCTTGATCGGATGTTGTAGATAGTCAGGCTCTTCAGCCTTTTTCTTTGTAGATGTCTGTACCCAGACATGTAATGCTTCCGCTTGTTGCTTGTATGCTCTGTATGATGGGTCTTGTGACCCCTGTTTGCAATATATGCTATGACGGCTCTTCTGAGCCTTTATCTATATGAGTTGTTGAGTTATGCTGTGATGCCATGTTGTACAGCACATACTTGCATGTTATGCGTACGTGTAATGTGTATTGCTATGTGTGGGATCTGACTATCTAGTTGTTTATTCTTAGTAGCCTCTCTTACCGGGAAATGTCTCCTAGTGCTTCCACTGAGCCCTGGTAGCTTGCTACTGCTCCGGAACACTTAGGCAGGCCGGCATGTGTCCTTCTTCGATCCTGTGTCTGTCCCTTCGGGGAAATGTCACGCGATGAATACCGGAGTCCTGCTAGCCCGCTACAGCCCGGTTCACCGGAGTCCTGTTAGCCCAGTGCTACAGCCTGGATTCACTCGCTGATGACCGACACGTTCGATGCTGGGTCATGGATGCCTGTCCCTGTAAGTTAGTGCCACTTTGGGTTTACGACTAGCCATGTCAGCCCGGGCTCTTTATCATATGGATGCTAGCGACACCATCATATACGTGTGCCAAAATGCGCAAACGGTCCCGGGCAAAGGTAAGGCGACACCCGTGGGGATACCGTGCGTGAGGCCGCAAGGCGATATGAGGTGTTACATGCTAGATCGATGTGGCATCGAGTCGGGGTCCTGACACCTAAGTCCCAACAAAGGGGTGCGGGTATGCTTCGTCGCCTATCTGATAAGGGGGCTCGGATTTCCTATACATCCGTTCCTCCGCGGGCTCCTGGAGTTCTACGAACTCCAGCTCCATCACCTCACGCCTGCCTCTATCCTGCATATCGCGGGTTACGTAGCTCTTTGCGAGCTATTCCTGGGCATTGAGCCCCATTTTACGCTGTGGAAGAGGTTGTTCTACCTTGTGCCCCGCTCTCACGAGGGGTCCATATATCAAGTGGGCGGTGCCGAAATATGGCGCATCGCCGGGACCGGATATCCATCCGGAACCCCTAAGAAGGCGTCCGAAGACTGGCCTTCAGAATGGTTTTACATAGAAGACGCTCCGCTACCGGACCCTGTTCGGATCGGCCTCCCGGAGTTCAGTAATGCTCCTTTGAAGAAACGCCTCAGCTGGCGCCCACGGAGCCCCCAGCTGGAGGAAGACAAGAGCGTCCATTATTTGATGGGCCGGATAAGGTTACTGGCCCATTCCGGGTTGGCCATGATTGGAGTCATGGCAACGTGCATTATGCGGGGGGTGCAGCCGCTGCAGTACAGGGGCCACCCTATGTGGGATTTCAACAGGGAGGACGATGCCACCCGTCATGGCCGCAAAGGGCTGGGATCGGCCGAAGACCTGGCGAAGATCCTGTCCGGCCTGTACAAGGGGGAGAAGGAGGATTTCCTCCAGACGAGCCCGTTGAATGGGTTCTCCATGAATAACCCTCGTCGTTGGGTAAGCGAACACTTCGTGTGCCCGACCCATGCTTTCAAAGTTTAAGTCTCTTATATTATGCTTCCGACGCAGGAGCTGCGTCGGGTTGTGGAGGGCATGCTTAGTCCAGCTCCGCAACCCGAGGATCCAGAGAGATCCCAGGATCCGGCCTCTGAAGAGGACCCAGACATAAAGGTGGAGCTAATAGACGGGGTGTTCCACCAGCTCAGCATGGATAACGCCTTAGTCGCCATTACGGCTGACTACCCCGGACTATATCCGGCTTCCCAGGTGATTGTGACAGAAGTCCTAACACCATTATTTCTTCCTTGCTCATTTCTGACCACCGTATACGATGGTGCCTTGCAAGAAGCGCCTTTAAGGCGGGAAGCCGAGCCTGCAGTGGCTGACCAACAAGGGTCAGTCCGGCCCATTAGGCGGAAGAGGAGCGTGGCGCGGATTGAAACATCGCCGCAAAGGTATAGCTCACGGTTCGTTATTCAGAGCAACGTTCCTAGGAAGCGTTTGAATGCTCATGACTTTTGTAGGAGAAAAAGCGCCCGCCGGACTGCGGGCGTAGAGGTTGCCAATCCAACCTCTACCAGCCAGGCTCCAGCACCTAGTCTGGAGGGGGAGGCGAGCGCAAGGCACGAGCCGGATACTCCTCCAACGAAGGATACCGACAGACTGTCCACCACCAAGTCTGAGGTGGAGAGCGCCATGAACCACAGGCGCCACCAGACAGTTTTTCGTGATGCATGCTTCTCCCCTGAGGCGTTGAATGCCTTTAACGCGGGGGACGCGCACCTCCGTGCTGCTCAAGATGGTTTGGCCAGAGCCGCGGAGCAATATGTAAAAGACATACGGGTAAAAGAATTTAATAGTTGTATATGCCAGTAGCCCTTGAGACTTAAAGTAGTTATATTAACTGATTTAAGGATCATTTGAAACGCAGGATCTTACAGAGAAGAATACCCAACTGTCTCAGGAGCTGCAAGAGTGCAAGGCCCAATTCGAGGCCGCACTTGCTGCCGCAGGAGGAAACACAGAGACCCCTCCTGGTAACACATTATTTTAAAAAGATAAGTGGTGTGCGGCGTGCGCGCAAGTCTAATAATGACATTGCAGGTGCTGCCGAACAAGATCCGGACAGGCAAGAACTACTGCGCCAGCTGAAGGCCGGCGAGAGGGTGCCGAATAAGGTGCAGAAGGAAAGGAACAAGCTCCAGGATGCCCACGCCCAGCTAGGAGAAGAGCTGAAAGGTGTTCGGGCCGAGCTGTCTGGCGCCATTAAGGAGAATCAGCGGCTTCGTTGCGGCATCTATAGTAAGTGCTTGAGCGAACTCCTTTGAAAAGAAGAGTTCGGCGAGGAAGTCAATTGACAAAATATGTCTGTAGGTATACTCACAGGTCGCCCTGCGGAGGAGATGCCCGTATCAACGGGTGATCAACTTCCCGAGCTGTTGCAGCTGCTCGAACGAGTTCGGCAGGCAATGAGCGGCGTCGTCCCGGCTTTATGGCCAGCCCTCTCCCTACCTGAGGGCCTTGGGGAGCTTGCGGAGAAGCTTCAGGGAGTGCGGCAGCGCTTCCGTTTATGGAAGATTTCGGCCTGCCACCAAGGTGCCTGGGAGGCCTGGGCCATGGTGAAGACGCGGTACAAGAAGGCGGATCCCGGCCACATGGCCGGGGTCGGACCTGTGGGGCCCGATGGGAAGGAGATCCCTGTGAGTTTAGTATACGGCCAAGTAGAGTTGGCCGCTAAATTTTCCCAACGGGACTGTAAATTAGACAGCCTGTTAGATGGGATTGAGGAGGAATACAGTCAGTCGATTTGACAATGTATTTTAAAATGACATGTAAAATGCCTTCTAGCCGGATTGTAGATCGTTTGTCTTTGCCGACCTTTTCACTTCAACCTCGGGACCCTAGAGTCCGGAGTGTGTCCGAATACCTTCTCGGTTAAGAAACAACCGGGGCATGCATGGAGACCAGGCGTAGGGGTCATTAGTGCTTTATCAGACAAGTGCCCAACTAGTTATGTTATATTACATGGTTAGTAAGAAACATCTTCCAGGGAGAATAGTTCCGTTAAGGGTTCCTTTCCCTGGGAGGCATGCCCTAAAGTGCATGTCCGGACTGCGAAAAGAGCAGAAAAACATCTGGGGGCAGATAAATAAGTAGGTAAAAAATCATCTTTCAAGTCACCGACCGAATATTCCCTTAAGAACGCTAGCTTTCGGCTTCACCCAGTCTGAGGTACACATCCGGCTGACCCGGCAGTAACAATCGCAGAGGTGCTCCCTTTACCTCCTAGCCGAACAATCGGGAACGTAGGGGTAAGCACAAGAGCCAGGCAACCCAGCTTGGCCAAAACTTAAGTCATATCGATGCATATAATGGTGAATAAAAGGTACATGTGGAAGTTTGACACATGTGTTGGGCATGAAGCCCTTATAATTAAGCTTCTGGTAAAGAAGCCCCCAGGTATAATGAGTGCGGATGGCACATCAAGTGTGTGCGAACAATGCGCAAGTAGGCCTTTAAGGGCTTTTTAGGAAAAGGGGTGAGAGAAGAAAGAGAAACAAAAGACAGCTGAAGTGTAAAAATTTGGACGGGGGAAGGGGACAAACTCTTAGTCCGGCGCTAGGCATAGATTCTTTGGAGGCGGGCTGCGTTCCATGGGTTCGGCTCGAGTCGGTTGTCCGACGCATTTCGTAGACGGTACGCTCCGCCGGTCAAGACTTGATCGATAATGAAGGGGCCTTCCCATTTGGGCTTGAGCTTGTCCTTTTTCTTGTCCGGCAGGCGTAGAACTAGTTCGCCAACGTTGTAAGTCTTGGCCCGTACTTCTCTGCTTTGATATCTTCGAGTCTGCTGCTGATAGAATGCGGAACGAGCCTTGGCGACGTCGCGTTCTTCCTCCAATGCGTCCAAGCTGTCCTGCCGATCCAGCTCGGCTTCTCTTTCTTCGTACATGCGCACTCGAGGTGAGTCATGAATGATGTCGCAGGGCAGAACTGCTTCTGCGCCGTATACCATAAAAAATGGTGTGAATCCGGTAGTACGGTTGGGCGTTGTCCGCAGCCCCCAGAGTACGGAGTCGAGCTCCTCTACCCAGTGCGTGTCAGATTTCGTAAGTGACCGCACTAGTCTGGGTTTGATGCCGCTCATTATTAGACCATTTGCTCGTTCCACTTGACCGTTGGTTTGAGGATGATAGACTGAAGCGTAATCGAGCTTAATGCCCATATTTTTGCACCATGATTTAACCTCGTCGGCCGTGAAGTTCGTGCCGTTATCGGTGATGATGCTGTGGGGGACACCATAATGGTGTACTACCCCGGATATGAAGTCTATCACTGGTCCGGACTCTGCCGTTTTAACTGGCTTGGCCTCTATCCATTTGGTGAATTTATCCACCATGACCAATAGGTACCTTTGCTTGTGGGTTCCCCCTTTAAGGGGTCCAACCATGTCAAGCCCCCAGACCGCGAACAGCCAGGTAATGGGTATAGTTTTAAGGGCGGTGGGTGGCATATGGCTCTGATTAGCAAAGAGCTGACAACCGACACATCTTTGGACTAAGTCCTGAGCATCTGCCCGGGCCGTCGGCCAATAAAATCCTGTACGGAATGCCTTTCCTACAAGGGCCCGAGCTGCGGCGTGGTGTCCGCCTAGTCCGGCATGAATTTCAGCCAGAAGGTTTCGCCCTTCCTCTTCGGAGATACACCTTTGAAGGACTCCGGTTGTGCTTTTCTTATAGAGTTCTCCCTCATGGACCTTGTAGGCTTTGGATCGCCGAACTATGCAGCGGGCCTCATTTTGGTCTTCGGGAAGTTCCTGCCTAAGCAAGTAGGCTAGGAATGGCTCTGTCCACGGGGCGATTACTGCCATTATGTCGTGGGCTGAAGGTGTTATTTCATCGGCTGAATCGCCGATTATGTCAGATTGCTCTGTGTCGGTTGGTGCGGCTGCTTCCGGTTTGTTATTTCCGGACTCCTCTTCCCATAGTACGGATGGCTTAAACAGCCGTTCCAGGAAGATGTTTGGAGGGACAGCGTCACGTTTTGCGCCGATGCGTGCCAATACGTCGGCCGCTTGGTTATTATCCCTGGCTACGTGGTGGAATTCAAGTCCTTCAAACCGAGCTGACATTTTAAGGACAGCGTTACGATAGGCTGCCATTTTCGGATCCTTGGCGTCAAAGTCTCCATTTACTTGGGATATTGCGAGGTTTGAGTACCCGCGCACCTCTAGGCGTTGAATGCCCATGGAGATTGCCATCCGGAGGCCATGTAAGAGGGCCTCGTACTCGGCTGTGTTGTTGGAGTCTGTGTACATTATCTGAAGTACGTATTGGACTGTGTCCCCGGTTGGGGACGTCAATACGACGCCAGCCCCCAATCCGGCCAACATTTTGGAGCCGTCAAAGTGCATAATCCAATTGGAGTATGTGCCATACTCTTTAGGGAGTTCAGCTTCAGTCCACTCAGTGACAAAGTCAGCCAAAACTTGCGACTTTATAGCTCACCGAGGTTTGTAAGTTATATCGAATGGTAAGAGCTCAATGGCCCATTTTGCAATCCTGCCCGTCGCGTCGCGGTTGTTTATAATGTCATTTAGGGGTACTTCGGAGGCTACTGTTATCGAACACTCTTGAAAGTAGTGTCGGAGCTTCCGGGATGCCATAAACACCGCATACGCTATCTTTTGATAGTGCGGGTAACGGGACTTGCAGGGAGTTAACACAGTGGATACGTAGTACACTGGTTTTTCTAGAGGGAATTTATGTCCTTCTGTCTCTCGTTCTACGACGAGTACCGCGCTTACAACTTGATGTGTTGCCGCGATGTATAACAGCATTGGTTCGCCCAGGTTAGGCGCAGCCAGGACCGGATTTGTTGCCAATATGGCTTTTATTTCTTCGAGTCTGGCGGTGGCGGCATCCATCCACTCAAAGTGTTCGGTGCGTCTGAGGAGGCGATAGAGGGGCAATGCCTTTTCTCCCAAACGGGAGATAAAGCGGCTTAGAGCCGCCATGCATCCAGTCAATTTTTGTATTTGTTCAAGGTCCTTTGGAATGTCTAGCTATGACAGAGCTCGGATCTTGGCTGGGTTTGCTTCAATTCCTCTACCGGATACAATGAAGCCCAGGAGCTTTCCGGCTGGTACACCGAAAACGCATTTTTCCGGATTCAGCTTGATGTCATATGCTTGGAGGTTGTCGAATGTGAGCCTCAAATCGTCTACTAGGGTTTCGACGTGTTTGGTTTTGACGACTACGACGTCTACGTATGCCTCTACTATTTTGCCGATCTGGGTAGCCAAACATGTCTGAATCATGCGCTGATATGTTGCGCAGGCTTTTTTAAGTCCGAAGGGCATCGTGTTGAAGCAGAATGGTCCATATGGAGTAATGAATGCCGTTGCGGCTTGGTCCGCTTTCGCCATCTTGATTTGATGGTAGCCGGAGTATGCGTCCAGGAAGCACAATGAATCGTGCCCTGCGGTAGCATCGATTATTTGGTCGATGTGAGGGAGGGGAAGGGATCCTTTGGGCAGGCCTTGTTGAGGTCTTTAAAATCGACACATAGGCGCCAGGATTTTTCCTTCTTTGGTACCATTACCAGGTTTGCCAGCCAATCCGGATGTTTGATGTCTCTGATGAATCCGGCTTCCAATAGTTTGGCTAGTTCTTCTCCCATTGCCTATCTTTTGGGTTCGGAAAATCGTCGCAGAGCCTGTTTGACTGGCTTGAACCCTTTTAGGATATTTAGGCTATGCTCTGCCAATCTGCGTGGGATTCCCGGCATATCTGAAGGGTGCCAGGCGAAAATGTCCCAATTTTCCCGAAGGAATTCTCGCAGTGCGGCGTCTACATCAGGGTTCAACTGTGCCCCGATGGAGGCCGTCTTTGTCGGGTCCGTTGGATGGACCTGGAATTTTACTATTTCGTCCGCTGGTTTAAAGGAGGTGGACTTGGATCTCTTATCGAGTATCACATCGTCCCTATTCACCGTAGAGCGCAGCGCGGTGAGTTCTTCTGCCGCTAGGGCTTCGGATAGTGCCTCCAGGGCTAATGCGGCTGTCTTGTTTTCGGCGCGGAGTGCTATGTCCGGATCACTAACGAGAGTGATTATTCCGCCGGGCCCAGGCATTTTGAGCTTCATGTACCCGTAATGGGGTACGGCTTGAAAAATTGTGAATGCCTCTCGTCCTAATATAGCGTGATATCCGCTGTTGAACGGGGCCACTTGGAACGTGACTTCTTCGGATCTGTAATTGTCCGGCGAGCCGAACACCACATCGAGTGTGATTTTTCCGGTGCAGTGCGCTTCCCGGCTAGGGAATATTCCTCTGAAGGTTGTGCTGCTGTGCTCAATGCGGCTCCAGTCTATTTCCATTTTTTGAAGAGTTTCCTCGTAGATGAGGTTTAATCCGCTGCCGCCATCCATGAGTACCTTGGTGAGTCGAAAGCCGTCCACTATTGGACTAAGTACCAGTGCGGCTGGTGCTCGGGCTGTTCGGAATTTAGGTTCGTCGCTGGCGTTGAAGGTGATGGCTATGTTGCTCCATGGATTTGTTGTTGCTACTTGGTAGATTTCGGCGAGGCTGCGGATTGTTCGTTTCCGCATGTTATTTGATGCGAAAGTCTCGAAGACTGTTGATACCGTACCGGTATTGTTGGAGTGGTTTCCCGGGGCTAGAAGCTCCTCTCCACTTTTGGCCACCTGCCGTAATATCCAACATGCTCGAAGGCTATGTGTTGGGGTGGCGCCCTCTGTACTGTGAATTTTACAGGGTCCGCTAAGCCACCCCTCCAGTACGGTTCCGTGCCCTTTATGGGGTTTTAGCTTTTTGGTTTTTGTACCTGGTTCCTGAGTGTAATGCACCCTTTTGTTGCGGACTGGGGTTGTATTCGGGGCCGGATTGTCCCAAAACTTATTTTCGGTTTTCCGGAAACTCTCCATCGCACAGTACTTTCGTACTATGGACGCCAGGTCGGCGAAGCGTGTAACTTCACGACGGCTGATGGCGTTCAAGATTCCCTCGTCCGTGCAATTATTGCAAAATATTGAGATTGCATTTTCCTCTCGGCAGTCCTTTATCCTGTCCATAACCAGGAGGAATCTGGCCCAGTAATGGTGTACTGTTTCAGCCGGTTCTTGCCGGATTAGAGATAGGTCGCATATGTCTGGGCGGGTGGGTGGAATTGAGTCCGGAACCCTACCCATCTCAAGGCTCAAGGGCCGAGAGGCTTCCAAATTTGGAAGCTTGGAGAGTGGAACATTGTCCAACGAGTCCGGTCCGATGCCTGACTTTAGGTTCAGCGCTTGATCGAAGTCTGTCCCTCCACGGGAATCCGGCATGGAGGGTTTGGAAGTCCGGACATGACTAGTTTTCAATATAGGAGAAGAGTCGTCGTGATGTTCCTCCACCACCGAGACGTGGTGGGTAACCTGGGGAGAGTTAATCTCTCTCAGATCGGTTTTAAGCCCAATCTGACTGTAGTCTGTAGCGACTCCCAGGGCGGCGATGCGATCCAAAAGTTCGTTTACGAACGAGAGCTCTGTTGGACGAGAGCTCCAGCTGCTCGGCGAATTCCGAGTTGACGTGAAGATCGCTTTTGATGACCCGAGAGGTCATCGTCGAAGCGGCGGCCGGACAGGCGGTCATGTGAAAACCACCTAGCCGGATAGTTTGGCCGGCAGCCAAGGCTCCTTTGGCGAAGATACCATCCTTGAAGACGGGAAGAGGCATCCTTCCTATCGGTGACGGCACAGAGGAACTCTCATTGAAAGCACCAATGTCGGTGTCAAAACCAGCGGATCTCGGGTAGGGGGTCCCGAACTGTGCGTCTAGGCGGATGGTAACAGGAGACAAGGGACACGATGTTTTTACCCAGGTTCGGGCCCTCTCGATGGAGGTAAAACCCTACTCCTGCTTGATTGATATTGATGATATGGGTAGTACAAGAGTGGATCTACCACGAGATCAAGGAGGCTAAACCCTAGAAGCTAGACTATGGTATGATTGTTGTAATGGTTGTTTGTCCTACAGACTAAAACCCTCCAGTTTATATAGACACCGGAGAGGGCTATGGTTACAAAAAGTCGGTTACAATGGTAGGAGATCTACATATCCGTATCGCCAAGCTTGCCTTCCACACCAAGGAAAGTCCCATCCGGACACAGGTCGAAGTCTTCAATCTTGTGTCTTCATAGTCTTGGAGTCCGGCTGACGATGATAGTCCGGCTGTCCGGACACCCCCTAGTCCAGGACTCCCTCAATCCCCATCTCTTTAATAGACGATTTACTAACGTGGCCAGGGTGGCAAATGTAAAAATGCCCCGACTTCTCGCATTCGCTCGACACGTGGAGACTGCCATTATTAGGGTACAGAAGCCGAGGAGTGCATCATTAATGGGAAGCCGGACACTGCTCGTTACAACAGGTACTCAGGGATTTTGGAGAAGAACCCGCCTTGCAATGCTGAAGACAATCTGTGCGCCGGACTCATCGTCATTGAAGCCTGGTTCAGGGTCTACTGAGGGAGTCCTGGATTAGGGGGTCCTCGGACAGCCAGACTATATACTTTGGCCGGACTGTTGGACTATGAAGATACAATATTGAAGACTTCATCCTGTGTCCGGGTGGGACTGTCCTTTGCGTTGAAGGCAAGCTTGGCAATTCGGATATGTAGATTTCCTTCTTAACCGACTCTGTGTAACCCTAGCCCCCTCCGGTGTCTATATAAACCGGAGGGTTTAGTCCGTAGGACAACAACAATCCTAATCATAGGCTAGCTTCTAGGGTTTAGCCTCTACGATCTCGTGGTAGATCAACTCTTGTAATACTCATATCATCAAGATCAATCAAGCAGGAAGTAGGGTATTACCTCCATCGAGAGGGCCCGAACCTGGGTAAACATTATGTCCCCCGCCTCCTGTTACCATTAGCCTTAGACGCACAGTTCGGGACCCCCTACCCGAGATCCGCCGGTTTTGACACCGACAGTCGTCTATGGCTTCAACCCGTTGTCCTCATTGGACATTCTACCTCTTCCACTACAAGAGCGCACCAACATGGATGCGAGTGCACGAGCAAGCTACATCAAGAAGATGCATGAGGATACAAGGCACACCATCGAGCGCCAAGTACAACGACTAGCGACCAAGCTCAACATCAACAAGCGACCCATGATATTCAACATTGGAGATCTCGTGTGGCTACACCTTCACAAGGACCTCTTCCCCAACGAATGCAAGTCCAAACTTCTACCTCGAGCTGACGAACCCTTCAAGGTGCTAGCACGCTACAACAACAATGCTTACAAGATCAACCTACCAAGCGAGAAGTACAATGTGAGTGACATCTTCAACATCAAAGACCTCTCGCCATACCATGGTGATGAAGATTTCAATCCGTTGTCGGATCTTTCCCGGGGGGGGGATGATGCGGAGCATCCCACGATCATCCCCATGGAAGCATCTACATCTCCTACAACACCACTTGGACCTATGACTAGAGCACGTTCAAGATCTCTCAAAACCAAGGTGACATCACTCCTCTCACAACTACCTTTCGATTCACACGAGACATGGCTACGACCTCAAACGGAGACGCTTTGCATACTCAGGTACCAAGGAGTTAGCCATGGAGAAGCTAGGAAGCAAGGAGAACCGGAAGCGGAAGACATGCAAGAAGGCGGAGAGGAAAAGCGCCAAGTCCCAGGCTGGCCGGACTATCCGAACGAGGGCCCGGATGATCCCGATAGAGCCCGCACGATCTGTCTAAATCGCCCGAAGACACCCGAGGCTCAAACCCGAAGCCGGACCATCTGGACGCCAACCCGGACCATTCGGACGCCGACCCGGATCATCCAGACATCGCCCAGACATCCGGACCCCCAGCCGGACATCTGTACCTGCAACACCACCGCCTGCGTCGCCAGCTCATCCGGGCCTCCTCTCGGATCATCCGACCAGAGCTCGGATCATCCGGCTCCTCATCCGGATCATCCAGACCCCGCATGCATGCACGTGTTGGGCTAAGCCCATGTACCCCTTCGCCCCCCTAGCTTATATATAGGACTCCTCCTCCTCCTTTCAAGACTTAGCGTTGATTTAGCTCATTTGTGAGATAGAGCCTCGCTCATATATCTGGATCTGCTCCTCGTGAGGGACCGACACCTCTTCAGAGAAGATCCACCTGGATTCAAGACCTCCATCTGGAGAAGACCATCAAGACCTCCTCACGGAGAAGAACCATTACCTTTTGTACCGTCTCTTGTTGGATTTGGATCTTGTATTACCTCGTGCCTCGATGATCTAGCACATGTGTGACTTTGTTCTTTTTGGTTGAGTGATTTCTCATGTTTTCTCTCATTCCCCTCCTTGTGTTCTTTGTGTTCGTCATAGGGATCCTCTCCAAACGTGAAAGATCAGCCTCTAGGGTTCTACCCTACATCACACTGTCGAAGACTTAACCGACATGCTCGATTACGGCTCCGAAGACATCGACGGTGTTGGCGTTCTGGGAACGGGGGTCCCCAGACTTGCCTACCTGCGGCCCGCGGCGTGGCTCAAAGGGGGCCCAGCACGACCCATCTTCATCAACACAAGCTCAAGACCCTCGTGAGGGGCCAAGCCTCGCGGGGCGGACGACAAGGAGCTTCCTCAGGCGCGGCCTCATCAGGCTGGCTCACGAGGAGGCGGAGAGTTCAATCCGGGGTACCTCGCGAGGTGCCCATGACGCAAGCCATGACGACCAAGGGCGCCAGTCGGGCGCCAGCCGCGTAGTGTCCTCCTTTCCTCTTTGGTGCAAAGGGAGCAAGCGCAGGCAAGAGAATCAAGCAAAGGCATCCGTTTCGGTGCAACAAGACCAAGACCAGCCCAACGGCAGGAAGGAAGTCATTGTGGAGCCCAAGCAGGCGTCACCACCAGAGCCTTTGACAGGCGAGGACCAACTTTAGTCAGGATAAGTGTACCCGATGTTCCCCTTCAAAATGGCCAATTGTTGGCGCCCTTCCCGCTCAATATTTAGGAAGAGGCCCAGGGCCTTTGCCTATAAATAGGACTAGCCACCCCCAGGGTAGAGGCATCTGGATCCTAGCCAACAAACCAGTAGAGAGAGTGACTAAACTCCTCCTAGTAGTTCATCGTCCCAACCAAGAACAGACCCTCGCGAGGTTGTTCTTCCTTGTTTTGTTCATCATCAGCCCAAGAGGCAATCCACCACACCACACACTGGAGTAGGGTATTACACCACAATGGTGGCCTGAACCAGTATAAACCCTGTGTCTCTTGTGTTGTTCCTTTTGTAGTTTAGATCCCTAGCGAGTCGGTGAGGAGCAGGTAGGTAGAGGGCGAAATCTCCGCGCGCACCCCAGAGTTCGAACCCCAAGGGTCTGTCGGAACCCTAAATCCGACATTTGGCGCGCCAGGTAGGGGTGCGCCGGAATTCGTCTTCCGTCGCCCTATTCTTCTCCGACCATCGCATCCATGTCTGATGCTCGTCGGGCCCGCGCCGAGCGCCGAGCCGCCCTCGCTTCCCGTGTCGCCCAGACGGCTCCCGTCAGCGGGCACCCCCGCCGTTTCCCATCGCCTGCCATCAACGCCGCTGCCGGCTCGGCGGGGAACGAGCAGCAAGCATCGTCCCAGCATCCATCCATGAGGCGAGACGGCCGCACTGCTACACCCTCGCTCACCCCAGCTGGTTCTTTGTCCCGCGCACCCCGCGCGGCCATGGAGGCTCTAGCTGCGCTCATCGCGGCAAACGAGCTCCTGCGTTACCATCCCGTCGACGACGTCTATGAAGAATGGCTCGACCGAGTCGCCAAGCTCGTCCGCGCCGCAGGGGGCTCCCCCGCGCCGTCCTTCTTGCCGCGCCGCGCCCCGCCCTGCGCGGGCGACGAAGCTCCGGGGGCGCCTCAGCCGCCTCCACCTCAAGAAGGCGCCCTGGCCCCAAGGTGCGTGGCCCCTGGGCGGAACCCGCTCTGTCAGGCACCAGCGCGGCAAGAGCAAGCTGCCAAGAAGTCCCTCGCCCATGAGAAGCTGCCCGAGCGCTCCCCGCTCCGGCTCGTCGCGACCACGCTCCTGCCCCAGCACGTCTAGACCCCGCGCTGCTCCCAGCTGCAGCGCATGGGGACCCGCAGGACCAAGCTCTTCATCACCCAAGGCCTCCCGTGGCCACGGCGGGCTGCCGCGCCTTCACCACCGAGCTGCGCAGCGTCGCGTGGCCCGGCAAGTTCAAGCCAGACCTGCCTCCTCGCTATGACGGTACGGCTGACCCCGCAGAGTTCCTCCAGCTCTATGAGCTGGGCATCGAAGCTGCCAACGGAGACGAGAAGGTCATGGCGAACTGGTTTCCCATGGCGCTCAAGGACGGGGCCCGCACCTGGCTCCTGAACCTGGCTCCAGGCACGATCTCCTCCTGGGACGAGATGCGCACCCGCTTCATCACCAACTTCTAGGGTACTCGCGACCAGCCACCCGCCATGAGCGACATGCGCCGCATCAAGCAGCAACCAGGGGAAACCTTGCAGAAGTACATCCAGCGCTTCAACAACGCGCGCCTCAAGATTCCTAAGGTGACCGAGGAGGCCATCATCTCAGCCTTCTCCGATGGCGTGCGTGACGTCAAGATGAAGGAGGAGCTGGCGATGCATGAAGACATGTGCACTTCCTTGGAGCTGTTCAACTTGGCGACCAAGTGCACCAGGGCTGAGGAAGGGCGTCTCTCCCTCCTCGAGCTGCTTGCCGCAGACCTAGAAGAGAAGAAACCCAAGGCCAAGGATGTGAAGCACAAGGGGGCTGCCGTGCTCGCGATAGAACCAAACACCAAGCGGGGCAGAGACCAGCCCGAATCTTCCAAGGGCAGCCGGTACTGCGTGTACCACGACCTCCACACCCACAACACCAACGAATGCCAAGAGCTCCGAGCTGTGCGAGAAGGAAGGATCGGCCGGTGCGCCGACCGCAGCAACCGGGGCTACGACCGAGGAGGAGGAAGGAACGCAGGACACTGGGAAGACCACGGCTCCTGCCAAGGGTGGCACGACCAACCTCGCGAGGATCACCCGCAAGGCAACGCAGGCCTCCCTCCACTGCCGCTGCAGCCAAGGAGAAATGAGGACCGTCATCAGGACGAGGGGGCTGGGGGCTTCCAGGAGCCACGTGCGATCGCCTGCATCCTGGGCGGAGCTCAAGCCCCAGCCTCTCAATGCATCTTCAAGCAGTTCGCCCGAGAAGTAAATGCAGTCCTCCCCAAGCTCGAGGCCACGCGCCCTCTCAGGTGGTCAGCATGCACCATCACGTTCAGCTCAGCAGATCATCTCAAGTGCGCGGCCACCACCGGGGTCCTCCCAATGCTCTGTTCCCCAATCATCAGCAACGTGCTAGTCACCAGGACCCTCATCGATGGCTGGGCAGGGCTCAACGTCCTGTTCGTGGAAACATTCAACAATCTCCAAGTGCCCTACAACCAGCTTCAGCCAACCAAGCCTTTCTCCAGAGTCACTGACGGCTCCACGGTCCCGATTGGGCAGGTACGCCTCCCTGTCACCTTCGGGGCATGCGACAACTACCGCACCGAGCTCATCAACCTCGACGTCGCCCACATTCGCCTGACGTACAACGCCATCCTCGGGTACCCAGCGCTGGCCAAGTTCATGGCCGTAACCCACCACGGCTACAACGTCCTCAAGATGCCAGGAAGTGGCGGAGTCATCACAGTACCCTGCGAAGAGAAAGACGCGGTGTGCTCCTTGGAACGAGCCTTTCAGGCCGCATCACTGGAAGACCCGGATCGCGGGAGCAGGAGGCTTCCCGAGACCGCCCCCAAGAAGAAGAAGATATCGTCCGGCCCGGCCCCTCAGGAGGCAGGCCCCACAGGGCCCGCGCCTGCCCAGGGGGAACCTCCTTCCATCGCATAGGAAAGCGCGCCCGGTGCCCACCTTAGGCAGGGCTCGGGGGCTCTCCCCTAGAGGGCCGTCGACCTCGCCAAGGTCACGAGGGAGGCGCTTGGGCACCACTTGGAGGCGTGTTTCGAAGCACGTTTCCCTCAAGAAGGAGCGAGGCAAGGAGGGCCAAACCCTCAGGAGTTCGTCAGCAAGGCCATTCAGGAGCTACAGGAGTCAAGAGTCATGAGAGGAAGCCGCCGCTTACCCGCTGTGGCCCCCCATCCAGGCGAGGATGGTGGGCTGCGCGTCTGCATCGACATACCAGGGCTCAACCAGGTCGCCTCTCAGGAGCGCCTCTGGCCCTCGCAGGTGGGGCGCTGCGAAGGTCCACCCCACAGCTACGTTCGCATGCCTTATGGCTTGCCGAACGCGACTGCCAGGTACCAGCGCCTCATGAAGGGCATCCTGGAGGCTCAAGAGGTCAGGCGTTCCGCTGCCCTGGCGGATATGGAGATGGTCCGCGAGGAGCCACCAGCGCCTCCGGAGCCTCCCGAGGCCCCAGGGTCTGGGGGCTCGTGAGGATCGGCTCCCGCAACCCACCGAGTCTGCTACACCAACACCCCTTCGTTGTTAACACTGTCAGGTGACATCTTTCAAGTTTCATTTCCAGCTGGGAGCGCCCTCAGGGCTGCATTATTCCCAGGCCACGTGGGTCCATCCCTGCGGCGAGTATCCCTTTTGCTTGTGTTTCTTTAGCTTACTTTGTTTGGGTCGCCCCTCGGGCTGCATCATCCCCAAGTCGCTCGGGTCAGACCCAGTGGCGTGTACCCCTTTTGCATTTATCTTCGGGCCATGCATTCGACCCAACATGCTTGTTATTTGGTGCCTGTTCGTGGCACCTTTTTCTTCCTTGGTGTCGGCGGCTTCCACGTTAAAGGGGGGGTACCTGAGCATCGCGACTCAGGGCTCCTACCGGCTCTCCAGCCCTCACCCTCTGGCCTTGTCCACGGCATCGCAACCTGGCATACCAGCGATGGCTGAGACCAGCTCGAGCGCCGGGACCCGAGGACGTAGAGCTCTGACATCTAACCAAGCTTGCGCATTAAAGGGGGGGTACCTGAGCATCGCGACTCAGGGCTCCTACCGGCTCTCCAGCCCTCACCCTCTGGCCTTGTCCACGGCATCGCGACCTGGCATACCAACGATGGCTGAGACCAGCTCGAGGGCCGGGACCCGAGGATGTAGAGCTTCGGCATCTAACCAAATTTGCAGGAACACACGCCAAGATAAGGCCCAGTGCCAGGCGCAACCCGCCTTGAGGTAGGGCCCCTTGAGTCCCGCGCTGGCTCACGGGTGCCCAGATACACCTCGTCAGGCCCTACCGTGCCAGCCACGTGTCAGGGCGGGGCTGTACACGCCCCGGGGGCTCCTCCCGGAGGGGAGCCCCCTCCCACGCACCAGTGGAAGCACCATGCTCCGTGCTGGCTGACGACACTGCCGAGGAGCGGCTATGCCCGTACACATACGGAAGCGCTATGCTCCGTGCTAGTGTTAAACAACTGAGGGTGGCCCCTGGGCCGCATCAACCTCAGGGAGCCCAGAGCTCAGTGTTTAGCCTCATCGCTACGCCTCCCCTCGGGAGTGCCGCGGGAGGGGGCTGGGCACGGGGGCTGCACCTGGGTCACGCCCAAATGCACGCCACCCAGCCAGGCCCCTCGGGCCTGGTTCGTCGCACGTCCCTCCCCGAGTGGAGCCAAGGTACGAAGGCCGTTTGAGCGTCAAGGGGGACTCCTGAGAATCGTGACTCAGGAGCCTAACTGGTCATGTAGCCCCTCACTCCTTAGTTCTAAAAGGCTAATGGCGGTTGAGGTATGCGCGGGGCCGGGCTCTGCAGACGTAGAACAGTAGATCCACCCGCATCTCACCTCCCTAAGGAGTCACCCCCGCATCTCACCTCCCTACTTGTTGTTCGAGCACCAAGGGGGACCCCTGAGCATCACGACTCAGGAGCCTAATTTGTCACGTATCCCCTCACTCCTTGGTCCCGTCCTGGTTTCCGGTCGGGGCTAACGGCGGCTGAGGTATGCGCGGGGCTGGGCTCTGCCGGCGTAGAACATAAGCAAGTAGGAAGGAATAGCGCAAATTTCAAGGAATTCAAAAGCAAATATTACAATCCATACTGTTATCATAGCACCAAATGCAAGTCTTAACGCCTTCCAAGGCATGGTACATGTGCAGGAATTAAAAGCAGGACGGGAGTCACGACGGAGTCACTTGCCGGCGGTGGAGCTATGCGGAGCGGCTTCGCCTTGTGGAGCTGCAGGGCCGGCAACGCCCCGCTTTGGCTTGGTGCTGAAGGCCCTGAACTTCCCCAACAGAGCCTCCGCGCGACCCTTCACGGCCTCAGCAGCGGCAGCGGCAAGCTCGCCGCTCACTGGCTCCAGCAGGCTGTCAAGGTCGACGTTGGGGTCACAAAGATAGATGTGGGTACGGACCCGCGTCAGCGCTGCAGAAGACAAGACATGCGCCTCGGCCTCAGCCGTAGGGCCAAAGCCAAGGGTGACATCTTCAAGAGCACGAACCAGGAAGGGAAGCAGCTTGGCGGGGCCATCCTCGCCGCCGGCCAGCGGGCTCTCCAGGCCGCTGTCGTAAAGCGTCTTCAGCGAGGTGCGAGCCTTCTCCTGCATCTCCGCGAAGGCCATGCGATCCTCGGCAAGAACCCGTGCCTTGGCGTCCAGCTCGACCTTCCTCGCCTCCAACTCTTGCTCCAGCGCGCCTAGGCGGTCACGGCGCTTCTTGAGCTTGGCGTCCCGGTCCTTGACGGCCGCCTCGCGAGCCTTCATGCCTTCCTCATGTTCTTGGCGAAGGCGGGTCTCCTCGGCGAGCTGGTCCTGCAGGCCCTTCAGCTTGCTCTCCAGCGCCTTGCAGTGACCTCGGACATTAGCCACCTCCCCCAAGGCGGTGTCGCGAGTAGCCTTCGCCCCAAGGACGGCCTGCTTCTCCTCGTCGCAAGCCGTCGAGGCCTGGACCAGCGCCGCCCGGATCGAAGCATCGGAGCGAATCCAGCCAGAAGCCAGCCCCAGACGCCCGGCCACTAAACGAGGGTCGGCGCTCAGAAGATCCTGCCGCAGACGGTCCTGTTCAGCAGCAGCACGATCCAGAATAGTAGGAGGAGTCGGGGAAACAGCAGCCGGTGGAGTAGGAGGAGAAGACGGCAGCATGACCACAGTATCCTGAGGTGGAGCCTGTTGCGCCCCAATGACTGTGGTTGCGGCATCAGGCAAGGGCACCTCAGGAGTCGCTTGGGCCGTGGGGGCTGAGCTCGCCCCAGCCGGCTCGGCCAGGCCTCGCGAGGACGCCCGGGTAGGAGAGGCCCGTGCGTCACGGTCACCTTCTTTCGCGGGCAGAGGCGCTGCCCTGGAGGAAACCTCAGGAGCTCCCTTCGACTTCTTCGCCGCAGGCGCCAGCCTAGCCGGGAGATACGAACGTCAAGCCTCAGCAACAGAACAAGAAATGAGACAGGAATCAAGCACTTACAGGTCGTCGCTCGCGAGCTCGAGCAGCCTCCAGTCGTACTTGAAGCCCGAGAGCCGGCTGCAAGGATCAGCCTCAAGGAGCTCGGGAGCAGGAGGCGCGTCTGCGGATCGCCTCGAGGCCGGGGCAGACCCGCAGGGGATCAGCCCGGTCCTGTCCTTCTTCGGGATCGGGGGCAGGCTCCTGCCGCCCTGCTCGTCATCATCCTCGTCGTCATCACTCAAAGAGAGGCGGAGAGCGCAGGACCTGCGCCGTAGGGGGGAGCCCTCGACTCTCCGTCAGTCACCTCGGAGTTAGGCCCCTTTTCCCGCTCCCCTTCTTCCTTCTCTTCGCTGGAGTCGCCGGAGGACACGTCCACCAGGTCCTCGGGAGCCTCCACGGGCACAGGCCCGTCCCCGTTGAAGACAGGCATGGACTCCACCACCCTCTCCCAGTCCTCGCGGAGGAACAGGGGCGTAGGAGCGCCCTCCAACCTCGCCATGTCGCCCCCGACCAAAGACTGGAGGACCGCAGCCAGATCCTCATCGGCCAAGACCGCGGGGCTCAGATGGGGCCTCCACATCGGAAGTGGGTACTGACGAAGCGGAGCCAGCTGGTGCTCCAGGCACTCCCTCAGCAGTAATGCGCCAGTCAGCTTCGCCGCCGCCATGCTGGCCGGCCTCAGATCCGCATCCATCTTCTCCAACACCAGCCTCATGCGGGGATTCACAAGCTCCACTCGAGACCAGTCGTCGGAGCTCGAGGGGTGCCCCGTGGGCAAGACCAGCCGAGGGTGGACGCGCGTGGCATCTACCAAGACCCACTTGCTCCTAAAGCCTTCAATCCTCTTCCCGGGGTTCAAAATGGCGATGGAGCTACCGTACGCGACAAAGCTCGCGCACGCAAAGATGGGACCACGAGAGGTCCGAAGGGAGAAGTAGTGGCGTAGCAAGGCCACTGAGGGCTTCACCCCGACGTAAGCCTCGCAATAGTAGGCAAAGATTGCCAGAAGAAGGACAGAGTTGGGGTGGAGATGCAGAGCTTGTAGCTTGTAATGGCAGAGGACAGAGAGGAAGAACTCAGAAAAGGGAGGCACCAGACCGGCAACAATGGCGCTCACGAAGAGCGGATAGAAGGTGCACCCTTGGCCCTCAAGGAGGGCAGAGCCGGCCTTGAACACCTTCGCCCCGTCGATGCCCTGCGCCGCCGCCATCTAGCGCACCCGGGAAAGGCTCGCCTCCGACACATTCGGCGAGTCCAGGGCAGACGAATACCAAACTCTGGCCGGGGCCTGGCGAGGCGCCATGTCTTGCTAGGGCATGCGGACGGAGTAGATCTGAAGATTTTGGTGGCAGGAAGGAGAGGCACAAGAAAGGGGATCTGAGCAGCAACCGAAGAAAGCAAAGGAGGCAAAGCCTAGACAGATGCCGCTCCTTTATCAACTCGTGCGGTTGCTGAGGCGCCCACGTCCAATCAACCGCCACGCGGCGCCCAAGGCCGCAGGCTTTTAGGGCCCGCGGCGCTTCGCACTTGCCCTTTCGCCTCTCTGCTCGGCCAAGTCCGGGCGCGCCTTGGGCCCGGGGGCTACTGTTGGCGTTCTGGGAACGGGGGTCCCCAGACTTGCCTGCCTGCGGCCCGCTGCATGGCTCAAAGGGGGCCCAGCACGGCCCATCATCATCAACACAAGCTCAAGACCCTCGCGAGGGGCCAAGCCTCGGGGGGCGGACGACAAGGAGCTTCCTCAGGCGCGGCCTCATCAGGCTGGCTCACGAGGAGGCGGAGAGTTCAAGGCGGGGTACCTCGCGAGGTGCCCATGACGCAAGCCATGATGACCAAGGGCGCCAGTCGGGCGCCAGCTGCGCAGTGTCCTCCTTTCCTCTTTGGTGCAAAGGGAGAAAGCGCAGGTGAGAGCATCAAGCAAAGGCATTCGTTTCGGTGCAACAAGACCAAGACCAGCCCAACGGCAGGAAGGAAGTCATTGTGGAGCCCAAGCAGGAGTCACCACCAGAGCCTTTGACAGGCGAGGACCAACTTTAGTCAGGATAAGTGTACCCGATGTTCCCCTTCAAAATGGCCAATTGTTGGCGCCCTTCCCACTCAATATTTGGGAAGAGGCCCAGGGCCTTTGCCTATAAATAGGACTAGCCACCCCCAGGGTAGAGGCATCTGGATCCTAGCCAAGAAACCAGTAGAGAGAGCGATTGAACTCCTCCTAGCAGTTCATCGTCCCAACCAAGAACAGACCCTCGCGAGGCTGTTCTTCCTTGTATTGTTCATCATCAGCCCAAGAGGCAATCCACCACACCACACACTGGAGTAGGGTATTACACCACAATGGTGGCCTGAACCAGTATAAAACCCTGTGTCTCTTGTGTTGTTCCTTTCGTAGTTTAGATCCCTAGCGAGTCGGCGAGGAGCAGGTAGATAGAGGGCGAAATCTCCACGCGTACCCCAGAGTTCGAACCCCAAGGGTCTGCCGGAACCCTAAATCCGACAGACGGTATGGACGATGATGCCGGAGAGGAGCAGGCACAAAAACCACCGTTTACAGGGCACTGGACAGCCACCTCCTCGTATGACGTATACATGGTGGATACACCCAAAGAGAACAACGGCAACAATGAGAAGGATCCAGTCGAGGATAAACCTCCTGAGATATAGCCAAAGCGCCGACATCAGCGGCGCCGCTCTAAACCACGCCGTGGAAAAAGAAACAATACCGGCACAAGAGAAAATAATACTCCGGACGATGCCGAAGACAATGAAGACCCCGTTGAGCCAACCTCCGAACAGGACGGACGGGAAGATGGGCGAGTTAGCCCTGATTAACATGCCATGAATGAAGACTCAGAGGACAGTAACTACCTACCGCTCTCTGAGGACGAGGTGAGCCTCGGCGATGAAGACTTTATCGTGCCTGAGGAGCCCATCGATCAGGAGCGCTTTAAGCGCCGACTAATAGCCACTGCAAGGAGCCTGAAAAAAGAAGCAACAGCAACTTCAAGATGATCAAGATCTGCTCAACGATAGATGGACTAATGTCCTAGCACCCGAAGAATACAGCCTCGAGCACCCAATCAAAAGTTACCCGAAGCGCAAATTGTTACCCCAATTCGATGATGCGCGCTGGAGCCCATCCTACCAACGCATAATGTGGCTGACCGACCACCACGTAGCCGGGACAAAGCGGCAAATCAAGCTGAACACCAGCCCGCACTACCTCGCTGCAAAAACAGAGACACAATAGCTCGGGGATATACATACACTACAAAAAAAGACACATCTGTGACATTTTGGGCCGAACGAATTTTTTTCTGTCATACATATGACACTTCTATGACGATAATTGTGACAAAACCTGGTATCATCATAGATGTGGTGGGCTCCAACTTCTATGACAAAAAATCATGATAGAAAATGGGCTTTTCATCCTGGGCGTGCTGGAGACGCAGCTGCATGACATTCTTTGGGCCGTCCATGACGAAAAAAACCATGGTAGAAGCGAGGGGGAGGAAAATTTCGGGGAGTTGCCGGTTACGGTGGGAGGTCGGGGGCGGAGCGATGCGCGTTTCTCTCGTACAGGTACGCGCGTGTGTACGAGGCGTTGTCTCTAACTGAACCCGAGCGAGGCGTTGGACTCTAACTGAACTCGAGCGATTGCACTGCAGGCTACGCGTTACTGAACCCGGGCGATCGATCGATGGCTGTTAACTGAACCCGATGGAGCGATTCCTTCGCTACTGCTGCTAACTGAAGCCGATCGATTGGATGAATAGTTAGTGTTGCGGGGGGGGGGGGGGGGGGGTGGATGAACAGTGAGCGGTGGCGTTGCCTCTGGATGAACAGGACCCCGTGGTGTGGAGGGCTGGATGAACAGTAGACGGTGGAGGGGTGGCCATGGAGGGGTGGTTGAACAGGACCCCGTGGTGTGGAGGGCTGGATGAACAGTACACGGTGGAGGGGTGGCCATGGAAGGGTGGTTGAACAGGATCCCGTGGTGTGGAGGGCTGGATGAACAGTAGACGGTGGAGGGGTGGCCATGGAGGGGTGGTTGAACAGGACCCCGTGGTGTGGAGGGCTGGATGAACAGTACACGGTGGAGGGGTGGCCATGGAAGGGTGGTTGAACAGGACCCCGTGGTGTGGAGGGCTGGATGAACAGTAGACGGTGGAGGGGTGCCCATGGAGGGGTGGTTGAACAGTAGCCGGTGGAGTAGCGCACGGTGGAGGCTGGATGAACAGGAGCCCGTGGAGGCTGGAGGAGGTCGACGGTGGAGATGAACAGTATCCCATGGAGTCCCGTTTTGCGGTACGCCACACCCCTCCCCCCCCCCCCCGTTTCAACTGTAGCGCTCCAACACAAGTCCGTTTCGTCCGTTTTGTGGTACGCCACACCCCTCCCGATGAACAGGACCCCCATTTCGACCGTAGGAGGTCCGTTTCCTCCGTTTTGCGGTATGCCACACCCCTCCCGATCAACAGGACCCCCATTTCGACCGTAGGAGGTTCGTTTCCTCCGTTTTGCGGTACGCCAGGCCCCCCCCCGATTAACAGGACCCGTTTCGAATGTGGCCAGTCGAAGACAAGGTCGTTTCCTCCATTGTGCGGTACGCCAGCCTCGTTTCCATCGCCTGTTCCGTCCAAGCCCTCCCGATGAACACAACCACACATTCCGTTCCGACCCAGCCGGTTGGCTCCCATGAACACGACGACGATGTTGTTTATCTGTTCCGACCCAGCCATGTACGTATGCACGATAGGCGTTAGAGACCCTGCCCGTATGTACATATGTGGTTGTATTTTCTTTCTTGCACCCTCGCCGCTGTACGTACGTGTACATGCTACGTGCGCGCCTCTACTGCGATACGTGCGCGCCTCTACTACGACACGTGTCTGCCTCTACATCCACCAGTATATATGTACGTACACATTCGCGACCAGAATGACAACGCTACGTATGCTTCGACCAGGTGGGTCCCGACTGTCAGGCACTTCCTTGCGTGCGAAGATGTAGCTGGTGGGTCCCAGCAGTCAGGGGGCGAATCGTTTTTTTTCGGACGCACTTCCTTGCATGCGAAGATGTAATTGGTGGGTCCCAGCAGATAGGGGGAAACGTTTTTTCGCTAAATACGGTGGCCCGTACGGTGGGTCCCCGCTGTCAGGTGGAGGAATAATTATTTTGCGCGTAATAAGGAGGCACTTCCTTGCTGCGGCCGTGGACCCAGCTGTCAGCCTCTCCACGTACAGTCCACGTCCGATGGAAGCCATTCCTTGACCACGTTAACCATGCCGCGCCGAGAGCACCAGGGCGGTGGACGACGTGAGGCCTAGGAAGGGGACGACGTGGAGCCGGGGAAGACGCGACATTGGATGCCCACATGTAGAGGAGTATGAGGGTTCACTCGTTCGGCTGCGGTGTGAGGCTGTCGTCGCCGCAGAATAACAGGGGGTGTGGGTGCATAGAGGGATGGCCTGGCCAGCGGTGGGAGTAGTAGGGGGGCGGTGAGGCCTTCGCGGCATCACAGCCGGCCACGGGCGGCAGGAGCAGGTGGCACGACCGGCGCTGCTTTGGGCGGCTGGAGCAAGAAGACCAGAGGTTGAAGAAGCACTACGGCCGTTGGATGGACATCATACGGTCACTTGAGCTAGAATCATTCATATATTGACTAAAGTTGACAAAGGCCTCCGTCCCAGTCAACTTAGTAGGCCCACAAGTCAGCCTCCCACCAAGGTTGGTCCCAGCTAGCAGGGGGTATTCATTTTTTTGAGCGTAATAAGGAGGCACTTCCGGTGGGTCCGAGCTGACAGCGGGGGGAACATTTTTTTCGCGAAATACGGTGGCCCGTCCTGTGGGTCCCAGCAGTCAGGGGGAAATGTTTTTTTCGTGAAATACTGGTGGCCCGTCCGGTGGGTCCCTGCTGTCAGGTGGAGGAATAATTATTTTCCGCATAATAAGGAGGCACTTCCTTGCGGCTGCCGTGGACCCAGCTGTCAGCCTCTCCATGTACAGTACTCTTCCGATGGAAGTCGGTTGTTGACCACATTGACCACGTCGCGCCGAGAGCACCACGGCGGTTGACGACAGCGAGGCCTAGGAAGGGGACGACGGGGAGCCGGGGAAGACGCGGCTGTGGAAGCCCGCGCGGAGAGGAGTACGAGGGTTCACTGGTTCGGCTGTGGTGTGAGGCTGCCGTTGCCGCAGGGCCTGGCCAGCGGTGGGAATAGTAGGGGGCGGTGAGGCCTCCGCGGTAGCACAGCCGGCCACGGGAGGCAGGAGCATGCGGCACGACCGGCGCTGCTTTGGGCGGCTGGAGCAAGAACACCAGAGGTTGAAGAAGCACTACGGCCGTTGGATGGCCATCGTACGATCACTGGAGCTAGAATCGTTCATATTGACTAAAGTTGAAAAAGGCCCCCGTCCCAGTCAACTTAGTAGGCCCACAAGTCAGCCTCCCACCATGGTGGGTCCCAGCTAGCAGGGGGAGTATTCATTTTTTTGTGCGTAATAAGGAGGCACTTTCGGTGGGTCCGAGCTGACAGCGCGAGGAATATTTTTTCGCGAAATATGTTGGCCCGTCCGGTGGGTCCCAGCAGTCAGGGGGGAAACATTTTTTCGCAAAATAAGGTGGCCCGTCCAGTGGGTCCCTGCTATCAGGTGGAGGAATAATTATTTTGCGCGTAATAAGGAGGCACTTCCTTGCGGCCGCCTGGACCCAGTTGTTAGCCTCTCCACGTATAGTACTCTTCCGATGGAAGTCGGTCGTTGACCAGGTTGACCACGCCACGCCGAGAGCACCAGGGCGGTGGTCTGGACGACGGCGAGGCCTAGGAAGGGGACGACACGGAGCCGGGCAAGACGCAGCAGTGGTAGCCCGCACGGAGAAGAGTACGAGGGTTCACTGGTTCGGCTGCGGTGTGAGGCTGCCGTCGCCGTAGAATAACAGGGGGTGTGGGTGAGTAGAGGGATGGCCTGGCCAGCGGTGGGAGTAGTACTGGGCGGTGAGGCCTCCGTGACATCACAGCCGGCCACGGGAGATAGGAGCACGCGACACGACTAGCGCTGCTTTGGGCGGCTAGAGCAAGAAGACCAGAGGTTAAAGAAGCACTACGGCCGTTGGATGGACATCATACGATCACTGCATCTAGAATCGTTTATATTGACTAAGTTGACAAAGCCCTTGGTACGCGTCAACTTAGTAGGCCCACAGCTTGGATTTGGCAGAGAACATATAGCCCATTTGCAATTTGTAAGAATGTACAGCCCATTTTTCAATTCTAATGGAATTTACTATAGCCCATTTATGGGTTTGTTAAAAGTACAGCCCAACTTCTAGCTAGGACAACGATTAATAATTTCAAACAACCTCTCAAAACAGAATTCAAAAAAAAATCCCACATTTTGATGGGATCCGAAATATTTTTATCCGAAATTTCAAGTCAGGTTAAATATAATTTCAAAAAAAAGTTGTATCACGTTAAAATCCAACGAAATATTGCGCGCGCAACAAATAATGAAATTAAAATTTCCAAATTCCAAAAATAATATATTTTTCAAACTAATTACGTGTTTGGTGCATAGTAATTGCCCCGTTATTATAATTACATCCCATTTATTATTTTTAAAGTCCATTTTCTTGTTAAGCCTAATGCATACCTAGGAAACTTTGCAGCCCAGCGGGGCGGATAACAAGTTGACCCGGATATTGTGTACAACTGTCGGCCCAGTTGCATTGCTGATGTTGAAAAAAAAGGCATGTGTAGTACAGTACAACCTAACATGGTTACTCAGCCCACATTCAGGGACGCCGGAAAGGCCCAAACAAGGCTTCTGTACAACTTTTTGAAGTCACTGAGCTCAATTAATAACTTAAGAAAAAAGTTAGATTACAGTGGAACCTAATTAAAAGCTGTCACGAGCAAATAAATAATTCAAGGGGTCCCACTTGTGCGTGTGCACGTGTGTGTGTGGGGGGAGAGAGAGAGATAGAGAGAGAGACCCATCGGTCGATGCTCGTAAATACATCTTTCAGCCATATGCATTGCTGATGCTCAGTAAAAACTTATATAGTTGACACAATCATATAGAACATCATAGCACACTGAACTTGCATACAGAAATTTCACGCAGGCGGCACAATCAGGATGGAAGCACTGGATCGCTACGGGAAGAGCTATGTTGAAACCAACGAAGTCGTAGATATCTTGAATGTTGTGCAAAGAAAACAGACAGACAACACAATAAGTTCTCCTAGCACATTAAGTTGACGTACAGCCCTTTCTAAAAAAAGTTCAGGTACAAAATTAGAACAGGTCACAATCAAATGTACTGGCATATCAGTGCTTCAGACCCATAGCTCGGATTTAACTAGTACTATCTGACAAGATTTATTTGTTACCTCAAACTAGAGCACATCCAGGCAGCCAGCCCTACCTCTTCTCCCAAAGAAGCAGTGGCCCCCGCCGCGCGATGGAGTAGGCCCTGTGCCATCCATCATTCCGAGCAACACGGGTGAGGGAGTCCTGGACTAGGGGGTGTCCGGACAGCTGGACTATCATCGTCCGTCGGACTCCAAGACTACGAAGATACAAGACTGAAGACTCCGTCCCGTGTCCGGATGGGACTTTCCTTGGCGTGGAAGGCAAGCTTGGCAATACGGATATGTAGATCTCCTACCATTGTAACCGACTCTGTGTAACCCTAGCCTTCTCCGGTGTCTATATAAACCGGAGGGCTTTAGTCCGTAGGACACAACATACATTACAACAATCATACCATAGGCTAGCTTTAGGGTTTAGCCTCCTTGATCTCGTGGTAGATCTACTCTTGTACTACCCATATCATCAATATTAATCAAGCAGGACATAGGGTTTTACCTCCATCAAGAGGGCCCGAACCTGGGTAAAACATTGTGTCCCTTGTCTCCTGTTACCATCCGCCTAGACGCACAGTTCGGGACCCCCTACCCGAGATCCGCCGGTTTTGACACCGACATTGGTGATTTCATTGAGAGTTCCTCTGTGTCGTCACCGATAGGCTCGATGGCGTCTTCAATCAACAACGCTGCCCAGGGCGAGACTTTTCTCCCCGGACAGATCTTCGTATTCGGCGGCTTCGCACTGCGGGCTAATTCACTTGGCCATCTGGAGCAGATCGAAAGCTATGCTCCTGGCCATCAGGTTAGATTCGGAAGCCTAAACTTCATGGCCGACGTCCGCGGAGACTTGATCTTCGACGGGCTCGAGCCACAGCCAAGCGCGCTGCACTGTTACGATGGGCACGATCTAGCTCTGCCGCCGAACAGTGCCTTGGTGGCCGCACAAGAATCCGCTCCGGCCCTTAGACCGGAGCCGATTGCCCAGATCGAGGACCGGTGGTTGGACACCGCCTCGGGGGCTCCAACTTCCACGGCGATGGAGCCGAACACTAACCTTGTCCCTTGCAAAGCTCGTGACTCCGAGGTGCCGGACTCCGAACCTCCCACGCCCCTGCCAATCGAATCTGATTGGGCACCGGTCATGGAGTTCACCGCCGCAGACATCTTCCAATACTCACCCTTTGGCGATATCCTAAATTCGCTAAAGCATCTCTCGTTATCTGGAGAGTCCTGGCCGGATTATGGCCAGGATGGTTGGGATACGGACGACGAAGAAATTCAGACCCACCCACCACCCACTTTGTAGCCACTGTCGACGATCTTACCGACATGCTAGACTACGACTTCGAAGACATCGACGCTATGGATGACGATGCCGGAGACGAACAGGAACCAGCGCCTACAGGGCACTGGAAAACCACCTCGTCATACGACATATACATGGTGGACACACCAAAAGACGGGGACGGTGAAGAAGCAACGGAGGCAGATTCCTTAAAGAAACAGCCCAAGCGCCGGCGTCAGCGGCGCCGCTCTAAATCCCGCCACAGCAAGAATGGAGATTCCGGCACAGGAGATAATAATACCCCAGAGAGTGCCGAAGATAATCCCCTCCAGCAAGACTCAGCGCAGGAGGATGCAGAAGCAAGCCCTCACGAGAGGGCGGCAGACGAAGAGGTCGAGGATTATAACTATATACCTCCCTACGAAGACGAGGCAAGCCTCAACGACGACGAATTCGTCGTGCCCGAGGATCCCGTCGAACAAGAGCGTTTCAAACGCAGGCTTATCACCACGGCAAATAGCCTAAAGAAAAAGCAGCAGCAGCTTCAAGCTGACCAGGACCTGCTGGCCGATCGATGGACCGAGGTCCTCGCGGCCGAAGAGTTTAAACTCGAACGCCCCTCCAAAAGCTACCCAAGACGCAAGTTGCTCCCCTGATTAGAGGAAGAAGCATACATACCTTCATCACCAGCGCACGATACAGCTGACCGACCACCCCGTGGTCATGACAGAGAGGCATCCAGGCCCTCAACCAAGACCGTACCCCGGCATCGCTCCAAAAGTACGAAGCCAAGAGGGAGCGCGCCGGACTTGCGAGATGTATTGGAGGACAAAGCAAGGCAATCCAGATCCATCTATGGATCACGTGGGCGCCCCACGACCCATGACGAATATCGTCGCGCCGGATACAATAACCCCGGCCGGGCCGAACACAGCAGACAACGCTCTCTCGAGCTGCATCGTGATATTGCTCAATATAGAGGCGCCGCACACCCGCTATGCTTCACTGACGAAGTAATGGATCATCAAATCCCTGAAGGGTTTAAACCCGTAAACATCGAATCCTACGATGGCACAACAGACCCCGCGGTTTGGATCGAAGATTATCTCCTTCACATCCATATGGCCCGCAGCGACGATCTCCATGCCATCAAATATCTCCCACTCAAGCTTAAAGGACCAGCGCGGCATTGGCTTAACAGCTTGCCCGCAGAGTCAATTGGGTGTTGGGAAGACCTGGAAGCCGCATTCCTCGACAATTTCCAGGGCACGTATGTGCGGCCACCAGACGCCGATGACCTAAGCCACATAATTCAGCAGTCAGAGGAATCGGCCAGACAATTTTGGACATGGTTCTTGACAAAGAAAAACCAAATCATCGACTGTCCGGATGCAGAGGCCCTCGCAACCTTCAAACATAACATCCGCGACGAGTGGCTAGCCCGGCACCTGGGACAGGAAAAGCCGAAATCCATGGCAGCCCTCACATCATTAATGACCCGCTTTTGCGCGGGAGAGGATAGCTGGCTAGCTCGCAGCAACAACCTCAATAAAAGTTCTGGCAGTCCGGATACTAAGGACCACAACAGCAGGTCACGTCAAAGCAAAAATAAACGCCGCATTAACGACGACGATAAGGAGGATACGGCAGTCAACGCCGGATTCCGAGGCTCTAAACCCGGTCAGCGGAAGAAGCCATTCAAAAGAACCACTCCGGGTCCGTCCAACTTGGACCGAATACTCGACCGCTTATGCCAGATACATGGCACCCCTGAAAAGCCAGCTAATCACACCAACAGAGATTGCTGGGTGTTCAAACAGGCAGGCAAGTTAATTGCCGAAAACAATGACAAGGGGCTAAACAGCAACGACGAGGAAGAGACCCGACCGTCGAACAATAGAGGACAGAAGGGTTTCCCCCCACAAGTGTGAACGGTGAACATGATTTACGCAACCCATATACCCAAGAGGGAGCGGAAGCGTGCACTAAGGGACGTCTATGCGATGGAGCTAGTCACCCCGAAGTTCAATCCATGGTCTTCTTGTCCGATCACTTTCGATTGAAGAGACCATCCGACCAGCATACGCCATGGCGGATTTGCCGCATTGGTTTTAGACCCAATCGTCGATGGATTTCACCTCACGAGAGTCCTGATGGACGGCGGCACTAGCCTGAACCTGCTTTATCAGGATACAATGCGCAAGATGGGCATAGACCCCTCAAGGATTAAACCTACAAAGACAACCTTTAAAGGTGTCATACCAGGTGTGGAAGCCAATTGTACAGGCTCAGTCACACTGGAAGTGGTCTTCGGATCCCCGGACAATTTCCGGAGTGAGGAGTTAATATTCGACATAGTCCCGTTCCGCAGCGGCTATCACGCTCTGCTCGGACAAACCGCGTTTGCAAAGTTCAACGCGGTGCCGCATTACGCATACCTCAAGCTCAAGATGCCAGGCCCTCGTGGAGTCATCACGGTCAATGGAAATACGGAACGCTCCCTCCGAACGGAGGAACATACAGCGGCTCTCGCGGTAGAAGTACAGAGCAGCCTTCTAAGGCAATTCTCGAGTCCGGCCGTTAAACGGCCGGATACAGCAAAACGCGCCTGAAGCAATACCAACCAAGACCACCTGGCATGATCAGAGCACGCGTAGCAATGCGGCCATAACCCCCGCCCTTGCATGATTGCAAGAACAACCCTCCGCGTACATCATTACGCTTTGAAGATACCATGGGCGCAGGGGAAGGGGCACGACCACAATGGACCCAGAGTGCGGCTCGACCACACCAGGGGCTCGCAAGTGTGCCACTCCTTTTTATTATTATTTTCCTTCTTTGTATACACAGGACTCCTTAACCAGAGGCCCTGTCCGGCGGTGAACCTGCCGAACTCACGATGCAACAGCCAGGGAAGAGAGAAGGCTGCGACGAACACTCAGGTGGTCTCAATTACGAGCATTAAATTCGATTATATACACCAAGTCCGCAGCTCATCCCTGGAGGGGGACATGTTTAATTAGTCCAAATCCCTTGCTTACCGCACTATTTGTATCAGTCCGCACTCATAGCAGACTTCCTTTAATAAATAATGCATCACTTTTCGACTGCAATTACATTACTTTATATATATATATATATATATATATATATATATATATATGTTCATTACATGACATCTTGCACCCGTATATTTTGGTACGGCCTAATACACCAGGGGCTTATGTTCCCCGCATTATGGTGTTATAAGTCCGAACACTTTCATAAGTGCGGCACCCCGAACTTATAGCATTATATGAATCGGCTCCGAATCATGTCTTGGGTCAATAGTTGGGTTTGCCCGGCTCCCACGTTTTGGTGCCTTACGTTCCGTTCTGTCGGCTAAGGTGGCACTGGGAGAACCACTGTGATTGCGCCCCGGTTGAGCCGGGCGAGCGCCTCAGTGGAGAAAGCTAAAACTGACCGGCATGATAAGGCGAGAGACTGGTCGCTGTTCGAGAGGTCTTTTCGAGTCCTTAAAGACTCACGCCGCTTCGAGCGAAGTTCCGGATAATGTCCGACGAAGGCGTGGATAGCGCCCCGGATTCGGTCTTCCGAATACCAGGGGCTTCGCCGAAATTTAAAATTATAGATTCTATGGCTAAGTGAGAGTGTTCAAGCATCATAAGTCCGGTTGCCTCGTTCGTTGTGTTGAGCGCCTCCCTAGATGGACCCAAAAATGGGAACAAGAGTGCTCAAGTTTATCCCGAACACCCCAGCACTTGCCATCTCTCAGACTTTATAAACGGCCGCACAGAAGGTAATAGTTTAAATTAAACAAGCGTTGCTTAAGGCGCACATGAACAAAGTTTTCAGCGCACAAGATAATACATAGCGAGTTTACTCAAAAATTACATCTCTAGGGCATTCATCCGCAATATCGCGGGCTCCCTTCAGGACAGTTTTATAATACATTTCAGGCGTCCAATACTCCTTGCCTGGTGGCGGTGGGTCAGTGAGAAGCTTCTCCGCATCCAGCCTGCCCCAATGCACCTTTGTGCGGGCAAGGGCCCGACGAGCACCTTCAATACAGGCGGAGTGCTTGATGACCTCCACCCAGGGGCACGCATCCACCAGCCGCCGCACGAGGCCGAAGTAGCTCCCAGGCACGGCCTGTCCAGGCCACAGCCGGACTATAAGGCCCTTCATGGCCTCCTCAGCTACCTTGTGGAGTTCGACCAGCTGCTTCAGCTAGTCGCTTGGGGGCACCGGATGGCCGGCCTCAGCATACTGAGACCAGAAGACCTTCTCCGTCGAGCTCCCCTCCTTGCCACGATAGAATGCGGCGGCATCGGACACACTACGCGGCAGATCTGCAAACGCCCCTGGAGAGCTCCGAATGCGGGTAAGTGTCAGGTAGTTTACATTAACATCCTTGCTTTGCATGAAAAATGCCTTACCCGCCGCTATCTTCTTTACATCTTCAACCTCCTGAAGGGCCTTACGGGCCTCGGCCTTGGCGGACTTGGCACTTTCGAGAGCCGAGGCAAGCTCGGACTCTCGAGTCTTGGAGTCACGCTCCAAACTCTCATGCTTCTCCATGAGAGCCTGGAGCTCTTGCCGCACTTCCGCCACCTGTGCCTCTTGCTTTTCTCGCTTCGCCGGTTCCGCGGCCGCACTGCGTTCGGCCGCGGACACAGCCTCCTTCAGGGCTGCCACCTCGTTTGTGGCCCCTGCAATACCCATATTATCCTTGTTAAATTTTTTGCAACCTAAATCCTTTTCTGTAAGGTAAATCTTCAAAGTGGTGTTACTCACCTTCTTTGTCCTCGAGCTGCTTCTTGGCATGGCCGAGCTCTTGCTCGGACCGCTCAAGATCCTGCTTCAATGCACCAACCTCCGTAGTCAGTGCAGCAGAGGTCAGCAGCGCAGCCTGCAAACCCATATTGACATATTTCAAGCAACCCTGCGTATATCTCTTTAGATCCTCAGTCCGGCTTTTCTTTCCGAACACCGGACCGAGCATCAGGGGCTACTGTCTATGCGGTATTACATTACATAATTTTAACTTCTTACCTCAAAGCCTGTTAGAAGGCTACTGCAGGCTTCGGTCAGCCCGCTCTTGGCGAGCTGAACCTTCTGAATCACCACACTCATGATAGTGCAGTGTTCTTCCTCAATGGAAGCGCCTTTGAGCGCCTCCAACAAGTTGTCCGGTGCCTCCGGTTGGACGGGGGCCGCCGGTGTCACGGTCTTGTCCTTCTTGCGAAGGGGCCGCCTGTCGGACTCTGGAACCACTGCAGGTTCCGGAGTAGAATCCGGCGCATAGTCCGCGAGGCTACCTTGCGGCGCCTCCAGGGCCTCCTCCTGATGGGTCCCTTTCCGGGATCCCACCTCGGCGTCCTCGTCGGCGCGAGGGGTGGAGGCAGTCGGGATGGACTCCACATCTGACGCCGCCAACGACCCGCTCGATGAAGCAGGGAGATCATCATCGGCCGGACTATAGGCAGTATGCGGCATTAAAAAGGCACTATGTGGCACGAAAGAAATTTCAGATTATACAGGGATCCGGATACTTACGATCTCACCAGAGGCCTGGCCCTTGAAGGCCACTCCTCTTCACCAACGTTGGTGTTGGCGGAGCTGTCCGGGGGAACAGTTCTCCCCCTCTTGGACCCTTCGGCCTCCCCTATTGGGGAAGCCTTCCTCTTCCTCTCTCCCTCCTCCGGGAGAGAGTCTTCTTCCTCCTCCTCGTCTTCGGGGGAGGAGTCCGCCTCGTCGTCGGACGCCTGATTACGGGAACTCTTTCGAGTCCTCGTGGCCACCTTCTTGGCCTTCTTCTTCGGCACCACGTGCGGTGCCGGAACCAGCAGCCCCGCTAGACGGGCGTTCACTGGGTCTTCTGGCATGGGAGCCGGATAGACGAGCTGCTCGGCCTTCTCCATCCATTCCTGCCAAAGGAAAAGAGAGATTGAAACCCTCTTAGAATAAATCTATTTACCACAAGTGTCCCGTAAAGGGGTTGAATCACTTACCTCGTCAGCTGGATGCTGCGAGCAAAATCCGCGATCTTCCGTCGCGGATGCGGGGGCTTCGGCGCCTTCGTACGTCGTGTCGAAGAGCCTGCTTAGCGCCTGGTGCTGTTCCGGATTGAACTCCCACAGATTGAATGCCCGTTCTTGGCATGGGAGGATCCGGCGGATGAGCATGACTTGGACCACGTCGACGAGCCTGAGCTTATTGTTCACCAGCTTCTGGATACAGGCTCGGAGTCCCGTCAGCTCCTTCGGATTGCCCCACAACAAGCCCTTCTCTTTCCAGGAGGTGAGCTGCGTGGGGATGCCAGATCTGAACTCGAGGGCCGCCGCCCACGTAGGTTCGCGCGGCTCGGTGATATAAAACCACCCCGATTGCCACCCCTTAACGGAGTCCACGAAGGCCCCTTCGAGCCAAAGGACGTTGGGCAACTTGCCCAACATGGCGCCTCCGCATTCCGCTTGCGTGCCCTTCACAACCTTCGGCTTGACGTTGAAGGTCTTGAGCCACAGGCCGAAGTGGGGCTGGATGCAGAGGAAGGCCTCGCACACGATGATAAACGCCGAGATGTTGAGGATGAAGTTCAGCGCCAGATCATGGAAATCTAGGCCGTAGTAAAACATGAGCCCCCGAACAAAAGGGTGAAGTGGAAAGCCCAGTCCGCGGAGGAAGTGGGGGAGGAAAACAACCCTCTCATGGGGCCCGGGGGCGGGGATGAGCTGCCCCTCGTCGGGCAGCCGATGCGCGATGTCACCGGGAAGGTATCCGGCGCTGCGCAGCTTGGCGATGTGCTCCTCCTTGACGGTGGAGGCCAGCCATTTGCCTCCCGCTCTGGACATGGTCGGAGAAGGTCGAGGCGGGATGCGCGAGCTTGGGCGTTGGAGCTTGAGTGCGCGGAGATGGATAAGCAAAGGAGGAAGAAGGCGTAGGTCAGAAGGTAAATCCTTATCCCTTATATATAGGCGGACGAAGATTATGCGTCCCCCACCGGCCTGGTAAAACTCGCTTATCTCCCAAGCGCCACCATCAATGGCGCGGTTGGGTTACCCACGTCCGTATTGATGAGAATCCCGAAATAAGGGGAACACGATCGCTGCTTCGACAGGACGTGCCAAGGAAACCACTTCGCTAAACGTGCTGAGGTGGTATAATAAAAAATGATTCAAGTAGAGGCTTGGTAGCGGTGTGATGTCATGCCGCATAATACGTCAGCAGATTGAACTTGTGTACATTTTATTCTCTCTATGGTGGAATGTGGAATTTATTTTGCAGAGCCGGACACTATCCTGGTGTTCGTGATCTTCTCTGGATTATTCAAGGGAGGAACCCGCCTTGCAATGCCGAACATTATGCGCGCCGGACTTATCGTCATTGAAGCCTGGTTCAGGGGCTACTGAGGGAGTCCTGGACTAGGGGGTGTCCGGACAGCCGGACTATCATCGTCCGCCGGACTCCAAGACTACGAAGATACAAGATTGAAGACTCCGTCCCGTGTCCGGGTGGGACTTTCCTTGGCGTGGAAGGCAAGCTTGGCAATACGGATATGTAGATCTCCTACCATTGTAACCGACTCTGTGTAACCCTAGCCTTCTCCGGTGTCTATATAAACCGGAGGGCTTTAGTCCGTAGGACACAACATACATTACAACAATCATACCATAGGCTAGCTTTAGGGTTTAGCCTCCTTGATCTCGTGGTAGATCCACTCTTGTACTACCCATATCATCAATATTAATCAAGCAGGACGTAGGGTTTTACCTCCATCAAGAGGGCCCGAACCTGGGTAAAACATCATGTCCCTTGTCTCCTGTTACCATCCGCCTAGACGCACAGTTCGGGACCCCCTACCCGAGATCCGCCGGTTTTGACACCGACAACGGGGAAAGTCTGACGTTGACTCCTGTAATGGACGTCGTCAACGAACCCTGGCACCAGCAGCGGCGGCAGGACCTCGATTGATGGATTGACCACTTCTTCGACATGTACGAACACTCGATACAGGTACATCCCTAACGTGGTCCGCGGTGGCCTTGGTGGCGACGAATAGTACAACCCCGGTTCCTGCACTGGTATCTCAACACCAATCACCTTCGGTATGGTGGACGGCTTCTTCATCCATGCCATAACCGTTAGAGCCCAGCTGTCTGGAGGAACAAACATACTTACGAGCTCACCTCCAAGGTCGTTGATAAGCTCGTTCATGGACTCGCTGCTCCAAGCACGTCGAGGCATGTCATGGAAGGTAAGCTTTGTTAAAAACTCAAGCTCAGAGGGCACCGAGCCCCATCCTGGGTGCCACCGATCAAAGCTCACCAGCGCACCATCGCAGAACAAACACCGGGAAGATTCGAACACACGACTGCAGTCGAAAGTTGTTCAGAACCTGACGAAGAAATCAGCCGGTGGTGGACAGACTTCGACGAGCAAGTCACTTATTTGGGAGGCCGGTCGCCGTTGATGGTTACCATCAGCACTTTGCCGGCAAACTGGTCGTCAAGCACCGCCATGCCACTGTTGAGCGACAGCACGCAGCGACCGAAGGCAGGACGGACCTCAGGATCTCCGCCTCGGAGATCCGCGTTGACTGGCGACATGATAGTGCGCTTGCGTACAGGGAGTACAGGAGGGGGATTTGGGGGAACTAGAGTAGGAATCGAGATTCCAGAGGTGGGGGAGGGGTGGGAGACTGGGGATGAAAAGGTAGCATGAATTTCGAGCACGCGCCAATATGCTCTCGGCGCACAAGCGCACGAAAACACCGGTGGCGCCCACATGTCGGCCTAAGAGTCCTTATTCTTTCTTTTTTGGAGAGCCCGTCCTTTTTTTAGGATATTTTGATAGCCCGGCTCGAGAGTCATAATTGACCAGTTTGGCATTGCGTTACTACTCGGTCCATATTCAACGACACCTCACTGGCCCAAACAAGTGTACATCATCGAAAAGACAGTGAGCTCAAATTATATAACTTGAAAAAAGGAGATATACTCTGAACACTGGAGAATGGTGATGCCCTCATTTAGCCCACGAGTAGTTCGAGACAATAAACAGTTCGAAACAACGATATATACAACATTCAAACACTGACTAGTGACTACTACTGACATAAACAGCAAGACATGATAGTTCATAAGAAGTCTTGCTACACCACCAAAACGTACCCATCTGCAGTGCTCAGACTCTCGTGATCCAGACGAGAATGACATTCTAAACAGGAGCAACTATTACATAGAAAGAGTGACATAGATGAGGATGACCAAATGACAAGGAATATGCATAACAAAAGAAAGAACTACCCATCCAGAACCAGCAGCAAAGACAACAAAGTCATTCGAAGAGATGATCCAACACCATCATAATTTGCAGCCCCGCTTCAGCGACCAGTGATCCGGAGACACCATTATTCCACCCTTTCGATGCAATTGCCCAATTACCTATCAACCCGAAGGCTTAAACCACATCACTGCATGTCGTAATTGAGACATCCAAGGATCAAAGTTAATCTGAATGCCTTTGTCATTCTCACCTTCTTTTGGCTGTAGGCTGTATCATTGACAATCAGGGGAGTATGCTCCCGAACTCCTAGGGCTCGCTGTGTAGACACAGTTTTCCATAGCAAACAGACCTCTCTGCCATCAAGGTCCTTGCCAACAGTGATCTCCTGGTTAATCGGATAATTGAGTCCGAGAAACAGAGAGTGCGAACCAAGGCTGTTTACCTGCCTCCAACTAAAAAAATCCTAAAGGCCCCAACAAGCTGGTATCCTGCTCATAGACGTAACAGCCACTGTCTGGATACTCACGTATTACACGGTGCTTGTATACAGTGGGGTTTTTGCAATATAACTTTTTCGGCTCATGTGTTCGAATGATCATCAGTCTTTTGCCGTCATCTGATCGAGCGAGGGACCAATTGTGCTTCCCTGTTTTTGGCAAAGGTGGTGTAATTACAAAGGGCAGTAACTGTAGGGACACTGCATCATATCAAAAAGGATAGGCATTGTTAATGTAAGATCAGCATTGTTCAGACTATGAGTCGGATAATGCAAGAAACAGCATTGATATGTCCCTGCTGGAACTGGGAGGAAAATACAGGGAAATGTATACTGGGTTCGAAAATATAGAAGTGCCATGCATGGTTATACTCATGTTATCTCGCAATTGATTCTTCACAGGAAACTACCATGTCATGCATGTTATGTAATCATGTTCTATCCTCCCAAACAAATTCTTCAAGGTAACTAACAGACCATGCATTGTTATATACTCGTATTCTGTGGGCAAAATTTTTGTGAGGATATTATTCTAGCCATTGATTGCTGAAGGGCGAATATAGGTATGTACACATGGTAAGCATTGCAGGATTTCACTACTTCCAAATATAGAGTTCTCCATATGCACATTTACTTCCCTAATGTATGGTTAGATGAAACCAATAGTGTTGTGCATGTTTCTACATCATGAAAATGAGGAAACTAACATGGCCATTGATACACACTCATATTTAATAGTAGTATATAGATTACTGTAAAATAAGGATAATATCCATATATTCCTAACCGTTTGATTATTCAGGGTACAAATTGGCTGTAATGACATGGTCACAATCGCATGAATTAACTCATTCCAAATATAGCTGATTTACGGCGTCTCTAATATATTGCCACAGTTCTACTCAAATTCTGCTCAAACAGGGATATGCCAATCATCAAAAAAAGTTCAAATAGTATCATGGCGTCATCATTAACATGAGAAGGAAACAACTTACACGTGCCGTCCCAGCAATACGTGGTGCCATCTGCTTTGTCGATCGCGTAGATGATGCCATTGTGTTCAATAGCATCACAGAAGTGTGTATCAGCTTTGACGATGATCCACTGCGAGCCGAGTTTTCTCCAGCTAAAAAAGGCACCAGCATAAAGATAGGCGAGTCCGCGGTCGAACAAGGCAATTAGCTTGAAGTCTGTGTAATTCGCATGTCATGTGGGTACTTGGAAGATTACAATCTTCTGCAAAACAAGGTCCATCCAACTGACGTAGTAATCTAGATGACTTGGACCGCGATGGTAATACTCTATATAATCCAACGGAGGAAGGATAATCTCATGGGAGGTCTGGAAGTTCACGAGCACCAAATTTTTACCGTCTTCTCTAAAGGCAGCCATCCAGTGGGAGTTCAAGCCGACCCAGTACATACCTGCCAAGAAGTTTCGGGCGATGGTGATCGGATCGATGTCGAGGGAAATGATGTACGGTGACACACTACATACCTGCAAAGAAGTTTCGGCTAATGGAGATTGGATTGAAGTCGAGGGGCATCATGCACGCCTCTGTATCATGGTGAGCCAATCTCGCAAGACCAGATAGCAGCAAGCAGGGTGTCTTGAAAAGCTTAGGCCTCGCTTCGACGATGGTCGTGTGCATGTCCCTCGAGCATGCAGCCAGCCGCAGGGCGGTCAACATATCCATACACGAACAACAGAGGTCGAGGATGTCACTGGGGAGATTGCTCCAATCGCGGCTCATATGGATGATGCGCCGTTCGCGTTCGGCCATGGTGGAGTTTGGAAGGGGGCTTGATTTATGGGGGAGAAGTATGTCGGTGATGGAGCGGCTAGCGAGGGAATAGTGGTACTGGGGGAGGCGAGTGAGGCGACGGTACACGGGGGCACAGTGAGATGGAGACGGAGACGGAGAAAGAAAAGGAGATGGAGATGGAGTGGTGCTATGGGAGCGGAGAGGGAGACGAGGAGAGGCGCCAATGTGCTGTACAGCGGCGGTGACAGACTGCAAAGTGCACAGGGTGAGGCTGACTTTGGTAACCCGAACATGCCGCCACACCTGGACTAGTGTCAGGCGCAGGGTGTTGTCACTTCACTGTGAGGACCGGACGAATAGCATTTTGACCATCAAGTGTACCACAATTGTACTACTACTACTAGTAGTAGTAGGAACATGAGTACTCCAGTATTGTATAGCGGAAACAGGTCTCCCGTGCTAGCATGCCTGTTCACTTCATCATTCAGGTATCATCCATATTGCGAGCAGAACCAAATTCTCATGCATGCCAAATCAACGCCCTGTCGCGATGCATGCAGTTGTCGTTCTGGTGCATCAAGGACGGCATGCAGATCGTTCCACACTTGAGAAGAGGAAAAATGGAAAGGTAGAACGCGGCAGCAGAGGAAGAGAATGCTGGCTAACAAGGCTGGGAGGGGATCGAGCAGGAAGTTAATGCTCCACGCCTAAAGGTTTTGGGAAAACCTGATTTTCATAAGGTGACTTATACTCACCTAAACGGAGGGAGTATTCCTTAACCAAAGAATGTTGTGTCTCCCACTCACGCGCTCAAAAAAAAGCTACGACACATTTGTTTATCTGTTTGCATAGTCCCACCTATCAGGAAGGATGGGCACGTACACGAATAGGTACGACTCCTCAGTCTACCCGCATAGCCTTTTCGTTTAGTCTACCTAGCCGTCTAATCAACTGCCTGCACGCCACTTCTCCCATTTACTTCTCCATCGGGAACCGATTCGCCTCGGCGTCTTCACCTCCCCTTCGTCTTCATTTACATCCAAACCCCACTGTGTTCACATTGTTTTAACCTCTTTAAATAATCATCTACTACTTCAGTTAGACTAGCCATCTAATCCTAATTCTCCAATCCATAGCCCTCCGTTCCAGCGGTTCCAATCGAGATGCAGGTTTTTAGTATCCAACATGTCCTCGTCGAAGGCTCGATGCGCATAGTTGCCACCGTCACCGTCCACCCAGGGGTTGTTCGGCAGTGGATCAACAATGTATCCAACTCCCTCAAAAAGGTAGAGACGAGGGTCATCGGTCTCGACGCAGAGTACACGGAGCGTGCCCCTGGGAAGATCCAGCGCGCCGCCGTCCTTCAGCTATGCCTCGAAAATGATGTTTTGGTGTACCACATCATACACTCTCCCTCCATACCAGGTGAGCTTCACGATTTCTTGTCTCGGGAGGACGTATACTTCTGTGGGGCAGCCATCGAAGGGGACAAACAGGAGCTGGAGCCGTACAACCTTGATTTGAAAAGCATCACTGACCTACAAACCAGAATCAAAATTCCTGTAGAAGATTGTGCTAAACAGACACCATCCCTATTCGACGTAGCAAATTTTGTGCTCGGTACAAATCTTCAGAAGGGTGATGAGACGGTAGCATTAAGGTCGTCTGGATGGGAGAATTATCCCTTGACGTACGAGCGAATAAAATATGCTACCCTCGATGCCCGTGTGAGTTTCGAGATAGCTGCAAGGTCCAAAGAGCTTGTTGTGAAGCCGTCTCCCATAGAGAATGAGAACAAGAAGAAGAAGAAGAAGAAGAAGAAGAAGAAGAAGAAGAAGAAGAAGAAGAAGAAGAAGAAGAAGAAGAAGAAGAAGAAGAAAACGTTGCACCAGTAGGAGGGCATTATGGATGGATGAACTATTTCCTCTCTTGTAAAAAAAATATTCCCTCTCGGTGTATATTAATATAGATGGACTATTTCGATGGTGTGCATGTCTTTGGAACAGAGTAGTAGCATGGGTCCGCTTGACTATAAGGAACTATTTATCTGCATATATAGCTTTCTCTGCTACTCCTTCCAGTGATCGGTATGCAATGCATGTGTCCGTAGACATGACAACTTGTCCATGGAAGTTCAACTACGGCGACCATCACGTTTCATCTCGTGATTCCCATGGCGCCTCTCCAACCCACGGCACCACGCCCCCCGACGTGCGCCTCACCCCTCTCGGCCGCACCACCCCTCTGCCTTTGTGTGCATGACATGTGGGCCACCTAAAATGCAGCGAGCATCAAGTTTCTACCACAGCCACCCGTGATTCCCACGACGCCGCTCGAACCCATGAAACCACACGTCCCCCCACCTGCGGCTCACCCCTCTTGGCCCCACTGCCCCTCTGCCTTCGGGAGCATTACATGTGGACCAGTCACCTATCGGGTCCACATGTTATTGACTCAAAGGTAGGTGTAGTAAGGCACTGAAGCTCAGTCCCGACGGCCCTGAGAGGGAAATGTAACTCCTGCGCCAGGGATTGTGGTGCTCCCGCAGCACGAACTCGTGCCAAACTCGAGATTTGTTTCTTTACTATACATGCACGCAAGTATTTAATGGACATTGTAATCTCAACATGTGATGGGGAGTTCTAAATTTGAATTTGAAACTTATAAAATGAAAAGATTCAAAACAAATAAACTGGGAGAGAGGGAGTTTATCGTAGGATGTGTCCCATACAAAATAAGTCCCCTGGTTTGTCACCGCGAAGATGCGGTTAGAAAGGAGCACAGTGTCTTCCTACTCGTATGGCAACAAATCGGCCGCAGACAGCATGGTCCGCCTTTGACCGCCATGTGCAAGGTTCGTGCTATCCTTTATTCAATCTCACCATGGTTCCATCGTACCAATTCATGTGGTGGCCTGTTGCATGGCTGATCCCAATGTTGGACAAAGGTTCTACGGGAATGGTGTCACCGTTGTAAATGTTGTGCAAATTGATGTTGGTACCCTCCCGTACATATGCAAGCCAATCTCCACTCGCACCGAGCCTAGCTTGTGAAACAGTGGGCAGGGGGAGAATTAGGAAATGGACACGGAAGTAGTCTTTAGAATGCATTTACTACGTGATCAAACTCATCTTACCTGCTCATCGGAGGAAATCCGAGTGCCCCTCAACATCGGCATCTCAAGGGGCGTCAACTTGCAACTACGGCCACGCCGCGCTGGAGAGACCTCCAAGGAAACATCCTTGTGCGTTCCACGGAACATCAAGATGCATTTTTATGAGTAGTTTATCTTGTGAGAGAAAAGGATGAACGAGGGAAGGCCTCTAGAGATAGAGATGGACACTACTACTACCAATGTGCTGGCCCGTGCGTTGCAATGGATCCAAACTAGTAGAATAATACCTGTTCACGTGCTTGAAATATAAACACTCTAGTTTTGATATACATGTGTCAGCAGACACGACAGCTTGTCCATGGAAGTTAAACCACGGCGACCATCACGTTTCTTGTTTCTACCACTGCCACACCCACACGCGATTCCCACGACGACGCTCCAACCCACGGCATGACGTCCCCCGACGTGGACATGGATCCTCTGACGTGGCTATCACTGCCTTGCCCTGCCTTTCCTTCGCTGACAGGTGGGACCCACGCTTATGGGTCCCACATGTCAGTGACAGAATCGTAGGATTGTTCATGCCCCTCATCCCTCTCGGCCCCACTGCTCCTCTACCTTTGTGTGCATGACATGCGGGCCAGCTGAACTGCGGCGACCATCAACTTTCTACCACAGACACACCCGATTGGACGCGGTTTGCCTGCTCTGCTGCTGTGCTCCGATCCGTACTCCCGCACCATCAAATTTTCATCCAGTGGCTGTGACACATTTCGTCCCGGGCATCAATCCTCAGCTGGAGTACTTATGTACTACAGGTAGTACCCGCCGGTGTGGCCATCTACGCCTCATAACGCCCCGACGCCCAGCTGTGGTACCCTCGCCACGGCCACGCCACCACTGGCCTGTTCATCTCGAACAAGTGAGTCGCGAACCACGCCACCACCATGAGAATGACATGTTGGCCAGCCGCATTTAAGGCCCACATGTCATTGACTCATAGGCCGGGCACTAAGCCACTGAAGTTTGGTCCCGTGGGCCCCAAGAGGAAAATGTAACTCCCGCGGCAGGCCTTGTGGTGCTCCCGCAATACGAGCTCGTGCCAAAACTGGAATTTGTTTCTTACTACTACCAACTAGTACTAGTAGTAAGGTACACGTGCATTGCCCGCATGAGATTCTGGTGGTTTGTGCATTATGCTTCTACATGTGGAGTTTTCTGTATCCTAACATGTGGCAAAATTTGGTGGAATGTAAGGTTAGGCAAGTTTGATTAACTTAGGTGAGTGTTTGGTTCAAGCCACACCATAGGCAAGCCACACTGGCCCCACATGACATACACACAAAAAATGTGGCAAGATTCCCTTAGGCTTGACAACTTGTGGCTCTCATTTTGAAGAACTTATTAATAACTTTGCCTGAGCTTAGTTGTGGCAAAGTTAGTCATGAATTAAGTTCAACCATGGAGTCTTCTAGATTATACATGTGCCAGAATCTAGTGGATGATATCCAATGGCCAGTAGTGCTCAGATTTGCCATCTTTGTACCGTTGGATTGGCTTCATCCAACGACCAACTTTCAAAGTTTTTCACACACTATATAGGGGGTATAGATATAGATGTGCCGGTCTGTTGCAATGGATCCAAAGTATATCTATTTAGTGGAGTGCACTCTAAACACATTATCTATTTATTTTTCTCTAACCTTCCGTAGCCATGCAACCAAGCCACATAAGCTTCATGGGTGCCCCCCATATCATATTATTCATACTACATTGATTGAAAAAAATATAAATCACCCAAAACAAGATCTTCCTGTTTTTTGTTCCTACGATGTTGTGCCGTGCACGTATCTACTAGTTGTATAGTGGTAGTACTAGTAATATAGTATTAGGAGTACAAACTTGTTAAGTACTAGTAGGAGTAGTACTAGTACGGAATGCTCCTACTTTATCAACGAGCCCCGTCTGACACAAAATTTCTTGGCTTCCGTGCTACAGCTAGATCTTCCCCTTGTTTCTGTTTTCCAACCCGGCGGCGGGTGGGGTGTCAGTTTGCTCAACGGGCGGTCCCACATGAAAGTGAAAATGCTAGGCACAGGGGCGGAGCTACGTGAGGGCCAACACGTGCCCTGGCCCGCCCAACCTAGCAGGATTTTCGTAGTTGTACATCCGGTTTTGAGGCATGGAACGCCAACGCAAGGGTAATTTCTATAGCCTAGCTAGACTGGCACGCCCAACGTTTTGCTTCAAGCTCCGCCACTACTAGGCAACACACCTTCCCTAAGCTATGTGTCGTGTCGGACGGGCCGTGTTGTACTCCCGATTCCCGGGTGTGTGGGGGTGCGACGCAAACATGGCAGGCCTTTTCCTTTTACTAGCAATGTGCCCGTGCATTGCAACGAATCCAAAGTAGTAGAATAGTAGTATTTGTTCACAAACTTGAAAGAAATCACAATTGTTTTGATATACTCCTAATATATTACTCCCTCCGTACCTAAATATTTGTCTTTTTGAGATTTCAAATGGACTATCACATACGGATTATATAGACATATTCTAGTGTTTCTAGCAAGATGCCCGCGCGTTGCACGAAGTTGATGGAAAAGGTAAGCACAACTTATAAATTGACGGATGGAGTACTAGTTACAGTGATGCATATAATTAAGCAAAGGGATCGCACATGTCGGTATTGACTAGAACGAGAATGCAATAGCACAATAAGAATTAAGGCCACGATGATGCGATCGCAGTGGTGGTTAGAAGGCAAGAAGAAAGATGGATCCACGAACGTACCACCTCCTCCTCCTCAACTTAGTGCGTTGGGCCACCGACCGGCGGCTAACGAGTGGCGGCTTTTGTGGCGAGGTCGAGGTGCTTCTCAACAAAGCCATCCAAGGCTTCCAGCCGGTTGAGGAAGGCCAACGTCGTAGCATCCTCACTGGCCTTGTAGATACCTATGTACACGATTTACTGGTACGCGTGGATGTGTAGGTCGACGAATTCTTGCAGGGCGAGGCGCCTCGCGGCGAGCGCGACCTCCAGGTGGACATTCTTCGTGGCGTCGGCGGGCAGTCGCAGGGCCACCAGTGCTTGAAAGAGGTTCCGACCATGGAGGCCGATTAGGGTGGCAGGCAATGAGGAGCCCGGGCGCGTGGGCTGGAGGAGTACAGCGATGTCGTCCGCGAGTTTCTTGAGGACGGTGAACTTGTTGCTGGTGGCAATGATCATCTGATCCAACTAAGAGTCATAGTTGGCATCGACGGCGGCCATCCACCAGCCGGTCTCCAACACCGTCTGGAGACGATCCTTGGCGCCATGCCGCAGGCCGGCGTCGTGGACCATCTGGCGTAGCCGCTGGCCGCTCACGCGCATCGCCACCATGGGTCTGGAGCGAGCTATTTTGCGCTTAGTGTAGGTGCTTAGGCAAGTGCTTAGGTGCGTACAATGTGGTAGATGCATTGGAATGGAGGAGGGGCGCCTTTATATGAGGGCAATGAGGGCAAACTGCGTTGCATTCACATCGTGCGGCCTCTTTTCCCGGACCTCCTCCCATTACTTCCCTCATGCATTAATTGAAGGAGGATGCATTGGTCGTTCAACATATCGGGAACCTCTACTCCCTCCCTCGTCTGCATTAAAGGCATATCGGGAACTGCGCCGCCCGCTATCAAATCAAATACTCCCTCCGTCTAGGTGAGTATTATAAGTCATCTTACGAAAACCAAATACTAGTAAGACTAGCCACAGTGGGAGTAACTTCAGCAGTAACATCGAGTCCAACTCAGCAGATTTGCTTATGTGGCAGTGAGTTAATGAGGAGAGAGGTAGTTATAATAACTTAGCTAGTTACTGTAACATCACATGTCCCAATGTAATATGAGTCTATAACCTAATAAATGAAGCTTTGCATGTTACCACACTTATGTTACTACTACCTCTGTCCGGGTTTATTGGTCCCCATTGTATTTCGTGCCAAATTTTGACCATAGATTAAACTAAGAAAATGTTCACGCATGTCACCAAACATTATATTTTTCAAAACTATGTTCAAATACAAATCCAATGAGATAATTTTTCTTGACATGCATTAACATATTGTTAGTTAAATATTTAGTCAAAATTTGGCACAAACTATAAAAGGGACCTATAAACCAGGACGGAGGTAGTACCCACTATGAAGGTAGTAACATAGTCTAGGGATATGTGTATGTTACTAGTGTATGTTACTCACCATTGTGGCTAGTCTAAACACATAGGCGTGGTGCATTAACTCTCACGTTGTTTCTTATTTTTTGACATAAATAGAGGAATCAACCAAGAAGAGATGTGGGGCTTGTATGCTTTTAATGACTTGAGACTATCAACCATGACATGCAGTGGTCAGTTCGTTGCACAAGAACAAATACAACCAACGTCAGCACACACGCATCTTATAGCATCACATCCAATGGCTATAAAAGATGAATGAGACCAAATTATATCTCATCTAGATGAGTTCTAGCAAAATTGTATTAAGAATACTTAGTACTCCTGCGCCATGTATCATATAAGTATCATGTAGTACTTTATTTATTGCCATGTATGACACATAGTTCACGAGCGCTCTCTATATGTACCACCTTTTTTTATTTCAAGTTTTGCTCCATGGCGCAATCCATCGATACTACTACTGTACAAAAGTGGAGTATATACATTTTTTAAAAGGCTAGAGGGCGGGGCAGTCTAGCTCGGTTGGTTTCATGAGAGGCGAGGGCCTTTGTGATTTGACGGCTCATTAATGCTATCAAATCGAATAGTACTGTGCCGCCCGCTGCACGCCCGGCGCCTCCATTAAACCCCTCCGTTAAACCCGCATGCAAACCGAGAATCCTACTCCGGCCACACGTCCGTTCATGAGCGGGCCGGAATTAAATGCAACACCGGCCGAGCTCCTCCCGTCCACCCTCAGTTTAAATGGGGCCAGACGCCGGCCAAGCTCCTACCGTCCGCCCTCTATTTACACGAGGCTAGACAGATAGCGGGCAAGAATCGCACCAGCGGCGTCCACCTCGCCGGATCTGCTTCTGCGGCCGCATCTACCCCTCCCACCTCCCCTAGAAACAAGTAGACTGCTCATCCACCACTGTACCATAGCCCATTCAGTGCCGTCCTTGTCCACGGCGCTGAATCTGCTTCGCCGGTACTCTCGTCAAACGTCGCGCATCTGCAGCGACTCATTCTCAACCCTATCGGGGCCGCTTTGCCAACTCACAAGTCCACGGCCTTAGATCCGCTTCCTCGCACCCTCATCCAACCTACCGGAGCAGCTTATGACGCCCCGTCCACGGCCGCAGATCCGCATCGTCGACACCACCCTTAACCCAACCACCGGAGCAGCTTTTAACGCCCCGTCCACGGCCGCAGATCCGCATCGTCGACACCATCCTTAACCCAACCACCGGAGCAGCTTCTGACGCCCCATCCACGGCCGCAGATCTGCGTCGTCGACACCATCCTTAACCCAACCACTGGAGCAGCTTCACCTACGCCCTCGTCCACGGCCACAGATCGGCTTCGCCCACACCGTAGTCCACCCTACCGGAGCCGCTCCACAAACACCCTACTCGACGGTTCTAGATCTCCTTACCGGACCCCAATAGCCAACGCAGTGTCATCACCCTCGATGTTTCTAACCTGATTCCCACCGTCTGGAGAGATGCCAAGCACCCGCCACGGCATAGGTACTTGTCACCTTTAAACCCGTCCAACATCACCTGCCCGATGTACTTCAAATATACTAACCGGTCGCTGTTACCTGTTATGCAGCTGGCAAAAACTACAAGGATGATGTTTCTTCTGGATCTAACAGCTTGGCCAACCAAGATCTTGGACTGAGGCATTGCTGTGATCTTGTAAGCGCGTCTCTCTCTCTTGTATTGTTCTGTGCCTGCCAGCGTGCTTTGCTAGGATTTTCGACCAGTAATTCCTTTGTGCAGACAATGATTTCTACTACTGGCTGCTAAATTAGATATGTAGATGTCATACATGATACTACCTCGTACCTCTGTTCCTAAATATAAGTCTTTCTAGAGATTTCACTATAGGCTACATACGGAGCAAAATGAGTGAATCTACACTCGAAAATGCATCTATATACATTTGTATGTGGTCCATACTGGAATCTCTACAAAGACATATATTTAGGAACAGGGGCAGTACATTACACAAAATCGTAGGTGGCATGTAGGAATTCCAGTGCACTACATTAGGCTCCCTTAGAGTGCCTGCCAATCCAGCATACAGAGTCCTAGCTAGTTTATGGTACCCACACAATCGTTAATTGGTGGTTTAAATATGCGCAAGGGATATGCAATGTAGTATCATGTAGAGATGTTTGAAATTAGCCGTGTCAACTTGCAGATAGGGTTACACAATGAAAAAGTACAAGATGTATGTGGCAATTTCATGGAACATCGCAAAAAAAAGGAGAGGCAGCAGTGAGCCTATACAGTGTGCTATGGTACGTCACTCCTCCATTGCAATCATCGTGACATGTTATTTGTATGCCAGTTCTATTAGCCAAGTTTCTTAGGGACAGTTATTACGAGTTATCCTAAGAAAATAAGCACCTATGAACATAAGCTCCATGTAATACGCCAACCAGTTCTTTTCATTGCGTTTTCAGCTTATCTTTGGTATGATCAGTGGAAAGTCTAGATCGCATTATATATATTTTTCATTTTGCTGCCCATGTGGAAATTAATTTGACTTGCAAACATCACAAATTGAACCCAGTGCAGTAATTAATATGATAGGAAAATAGACCATCACTATTTGCTCAAAATGCAAATACAAAGATACCATCTACTTGGCACAATCTACTTTGGTCAATGTTTTCCATAGAGATCCCATTGCCTAATTTAAACGAAGAACGCATGACCCACATTTAAATGAAGAACAATTATTTGTTGAAATTCGGTGGTCCAAGTGGCTGGTTATTATCATATAGCAGCACCACCTGAAAGCATCATATAGCAGCAGCAGCTCATAGCAACTCATCATACAACAGCAGCAGTCTGCAATTCATAATATACCAGCAGCAGCTCATAGCAATTCATCATATAGCAGCAGCAGGAGCAGCTCATAGCAATTCATCATATAGCAGGAGCAGGAGCAGCTTGTAGCAACTCATCTTATAGCAGTAGCAGCAGCTCATAGTAATTCATCATATAGCAACAGCAGCAGCTCATAGCAACTCATCATACAGCAGCAGCAGCTCATAGCAATTCATCATATAGCAGCAGCAGGAGCAGCTCATCGCAATGCATCATATAGCAGCAGCAGAAGCAGCTCATAGCAATTCATCGTATAGTGGATCAGAATGAAAATTTGGCAAAACATCAGAGGAGATCCTCACCTTGTTGGATGAGCTCATCCTTCAACAGCACCTCAAGGCCATGGCCTGGGAGGAGGGGAGGGGGAACAAGGTGCCTTCTGCCGCAGTGTGGCATCAGCCGTAGTTGTGCAGCGCCCGCCAGAGTAGTGTGTTGGATGAACCATGGTGGAGCATCTGCTGGAGACCATGAGAATGAGGGGCGGTGCCAGAGGGAGGAGCAGCCAGGGAGATTTGCCCCTACCCGTCGGCCATGTAGCCTAGCTGGACATAGCATCATCGAGGACCAGGCCAGATGGGACTAGTGGAGACGGCTCGCTGGAGGAACCCTAGTGCTGCAGGCAGGGGATCGATGTAGAGGGAAAGGGGAGAGGAGATGCAAGCGGGCAGGGCAATGAATGCTTGCGTGTTTGTTTTTACTTGAGGGTTAGGTGTGACACAGGCGCAGCAGTTGCATTTTGAGTGTAATATAGGCAGACAACAGAGTCATTTCACTATTCCCCTTCCCTTCAATTTTTAGTGAGGTTCTACCCGAAACACCCCCCTCCAAAGCGAAATTAGTTAAGCCCAAGCCCATAACTCAAAAATGACTTCTTTACATATTTTTTGGCTTATTTTGACAATATACCCTGAAAAGGCAGAATCGAACTGGCCCTTAGCCTGCAATTCAATTGTGCATGCAATGATGAATCCCTCCTGCCTGCTATCTGTACATTTAGGCATCATCATACATGGCATAACCTAATACATGTGCATTCCATTGTAGAATCTGCAATATGCAATGTTTATGTTAGTTCATACGTTGCACATGATGTTTAAATGCCCCTTAAATCTGGTCAGTCAAGTGATGGTCTTTAAGACTCCTTCTTTGCTTCTTTTCTTGATATGTAAGATTTGCTCACACATCTGTTCAATTGCTTGTTTGCATCAGCCAGCCATACTAGGACTGTTTGCTTTGATTACTTGCTGTTCTTGACCTAACACTCCAACAGAGCTTGTCAACGATTTAAACACTAAGGGCTGCTGTAGTGGGGCCTTGTCTAACTCATAGGTGAATAAAGGTTTGGTTGTACACTACAGTAGGCTCTCCAAGAGTACTTGGAGATCCAGTTCGAAGGTATGTGATACGTCTCCAACGTATCTATAATTTTTGATTGCTCCATGCTACTTTATCTATTGTTTTGGACTATAATGGGCTTTATTTTCCACTTTTATATTATTTTTGGGGCTAACCTATTAACTGGAGGCCCAGCCTAGAATTGTTGTTTTTGCCTTTTTCAGTATTTCTAAGAAACAGGATATCAAACAGAGTCCAAGCGGAATGAAACCTTCGGGAACATGATTTACTCATCAGATAAGACCCAGGAGACTTGGACCCTCCGTCAAGAAAGCCACGAGGCGGTCACGAGGGTGGAGGGCGCGCCCTCACCCCCTGGGCGCGCGCCCCTACCTCATGGGCCCCTCGGAGCTCCACCGACATACTCCTTCCTCCTATATATACCTACGTATCCCCGTATGATTAGAACAAGAGCCAAAAACCTAATTCCACCGCCGCAACCTTCTGTATCCACGAGATCCCATCTTGGGGCCTGTTCCGGAGCTCCGCCGGAGGGGGCATCCACCATGGAGGGCTTCTACATCATCACCATAGCCCCTCCGATGAAGTGTCAGTAGTTTACTTCAGACCTTCGGGTCCATAGCTAGTAGCTAGATGGCTTCTTCTCTCTTTTTGGATCTCAATACAATGTTCTCCCCCTCTCTTGTGGAGATCTATTCGATGTAATCTTCTTTTTGCGGTGTGTTTGTTGAGACCGATGAATTGTGGGTTTATGATCCAGTATTATCTATGGAAAATATTTGATTCTTCTCTGAATTCTTTTATGTATGATTGAGTTATCTTTGCAAGTCTCGTCAAATTATCCGTTTGGTTTGGCCAACTAGATTGGTAGTTCTTGCAATGGGAGAAGTGCATGGCTTTGGGTTCAATCTTGCGGTGTCCTTACTCAGTGACAGAAAGAGTTGCAAGGCACGTATTGTATTGTTGCCATCGAGGATAACAAGATGGGGTTTTTATCATATTGCATGAATTTATCCCTCTACATCATGTCATCTTTCTTAAAGCGTTACTCTGTTTTTAACTTAATACTCTAGATGCATGCTGGATAGCGGTCGATGAGTGGAGTAATAGTAGTAGATGCAGAAACGTTTCGATCTACTTGTCATGGACGTGATGCCTATATACATGATCATTGCCTAGATATAATCATAACTATGCTCAATTCTGTCAATTGCTCAACAGTAATTTGTTCACTCACCGTAGGATACTTATGCTCTTGAGAGAAGCCACTAGTGAAACCTATGGCCCCCGGGTCTATTCTCATCATATCAATCTATATCACTTTATTTACTTGCTTTGTTTTTACTTTGCCTTTACTTTTTACTTTGCACCTATCTATCAAAAATACCAAAAATATTATCTCGATCAGATCTCACTCTCGTAAGTGACCGTGAAGGGATTGACAACCCCTAAGCGTTGGTTGCGAGTTGCTATTGTGTTGTGCAGGTACGAGGGACTTGCGCGTGACCTCCTACTGGATTGATACCTTGGTTCTCAAAAACTGAGGGAAATACTTACGCTACTGTGCTGCACCATCCTCTCCTCTTCGGGGAAAACCAACGCAAGCTCGAGACGTAGCAAGAAAAATTTCTGGCGCTGTTTCCGGGGAGGCTTACACAAAAGTCAACATACCAAGTACCCATCACAATCCCTATCTCTCGCATTACATTATTTGCCATTTGCCTCTCATTTTCCTCTCCCCCACTTCACCCTTGCCGTTTTATTCGCCCTCTCTTTCCCAATCTCCTCCTCTCTTTCCTGTTTGCCTTTTTCCCTTTGCCTTTCTGTTTGCTTGTGTGTTGGATTACTTGTTGCCATAGCGCAAGATAATACCAAATTGTGTGATTTCTCTAATACCAATAACAATGATTTACTTAGTACTCCGATTGCTCCTCTTAATAATGATGAATCTTGTGAAATCAATACCGCTTTGCTGAATCTGGTTATGAAAGATCAATTCGCCGGCCTTCCTAGTGAAGATGCCGCTACTCATCTAAACAATTTTGTTGATTTGTGTGATATGCAAAAGAAAAAAGATACGGATAACAATATTGTCAAATTGAAGTTATTTCCGTTTTCACTTAGAGATCGTGCTAAAGTTTGGTTTTCGTCTTTGCCTAAAAATAGTATTGATTCTTGGAACAAGTGCAAAGATGCTTTTATCTCTAAGTATTTTCCTCCCGCTAAGATTATCACTCTTAGGAACGATATCATGAATTTTAAACAAATTGATCATGAGCATGTTGCCCAATCTTGGGAAAGAATGAAATTAATGCTTCGCAATTGCCCTACTCATGGTTTGAATTTATGGATGATCATACAAAAAATTTATGTCGGATTGAATTTTGCTTCTAGAAATCTTTTAGATTCGGCTGCGGGAGGCACTTTTATGGAAATTACGTTAGGGGATGCTACCAAATTTCTTGATAATATTATGGCTAATTATTCTCAATTGCACACCAAAAGATCTTCTAGTAAAAAGGTGCATGCTATAGAAGAAATCAATGTTTTGAGTGAAAAGATGGATGAACTTATGAAGATGTCTGCTCCTAAAAATACTCCCCTTGATCCTAATGATATGCCTTTATCTACTTTGCTTGAGAATAATAATGAATCTATGGATGTGAATTTTGTTGGTAGGAATAGTTTTGGAAACAACGCTTATAGAGGGAATTTTAATCCTAGGCCTTATCCTAGCAATCCTTCTAACAATTATGGAAATTCCTACAACAACTCTTATGGAAATTTTAATAAGATGCCCTCTGAATTTGAGAGTAGTGTTAAAGAGTTTATGAATTCACAAAAGAATTTTAATGCTTTGCTTGAAGAGAAATTGCTTAAAGTTGATGATTTGGCTAGGAACGTTGATAGAATTTCTCTTGAAATTGATTCTTTAAAGCTTAGATCTATTCCTCCTAAGCATGATATCAATGAGTCTCTCAAAGCCATGAGAATTTCCATTGATGAGTGCAAGGAAAGAAGCGCTAGGATGCGTGCTTCCAAAGATGCCTTTATTAAAGCGTCTTCTTCCAATTTCTATGAAAATCAAGATGAAGATCTAAAAGTTATTGATGTGTCACCTATCAAATCTTTGTTTTTCAATATGAATCTTGATGAATCTGAATATGATCTTCCTTTACCTAGAAGGCGTTCTAAGAATTCGGAGTTTCTAGATCTTGATGATGAAATTGATGAAAGTGGGATTGAAATAAATAAAAATCGTGATGTTGCTAAACCCACTATTTTGGATCTCAAGGAATTTAATTATGAAAATTGCTCTTTGATTGGTTGTATTTCCTTGTTGCAATCCGTGCTAGAATCTCCTCATGCTTATAGTCAAAATAAGGCCTTTACCGAACACATTGTTGATGCTTTAATGCAATCTTATGAAGAAAAACTTGAGTTGAAAGTTTCTATCCCTAGAAAACTCTATGATGATTGGGAACCTACTATTAGAATTAAAATTAAAGACTTTGAGTTTCATGCTTTATGTGATTTGGGTGCTAGTGTCTCTACTATTCCCAGAACTTTATGTGATTTGCTAGATTTCTGTGATTTTGATGATTGCTCTCTAAACTTGCATGTTGCGGATTCCACTATTAAAAAACCTATGGGAAGAATTAATGATGTTCTTATTGTTGCAAATAGGAATTATGTGCCCGTAGATTTTATCGTTCTTGATATAGATTGCAATCCTTCATGTCCTATTATTCTTGGTAGACCTTTCCTTAGAACGATTGGTGCAATTATTGATATGAAGGAAGGGAATATTAGATTCCAATTTCCCTTAAAGAAGGGTATGGAACACTTCCCTAGAAAGAAAATAAAATTACCATATAAATCTATCATGAGAGCCACTTATGGATTGCCTACCAAAGATGGCAATACCTAGATCTATCCTTGCTTTTATGCCTAGCTAGGGGCGTTAAATGATAGCGCTTGTTGGGAGGCAACCCAATTTTATTTTGTGTTTTTTGTTTTTTCTTATGTTTAGAAATAAATAATCCATCTACCTTCTGTTTGGATGTGGTTTTATGTTTTAATTAGTGTTTGTGCCAAGTAGGACCTATAGGATAACCTACGATGATAGTTGATTTGATTCTTCTGAAAAACATAAACTTTAGCGCTCACGCGATTAGCTGTCATTTTTTACTAGAGAGTGATTTTGCGTTGATTCTTTTTGCTGATGATCAATAAACAAATTTTCCATGACTTTCTATTTTGGTAGAATTTTTAGAGTTCCATAAGTTTTCGTTAGTTACAGATTTCTACAGACTATTCTGTTTTTGACAGATTCTGTTTTTCGTGTGCTGTTTGCTTATTTTGATGAATCTATGGCTAGTAAATTAGTTTATAAACCATAGAGAAGTTGGAATACAGTAGGTTTAACACCAATATAAATAAAGAATGAGTTCATTACAGTACCGTGAAGTAGTCTTTTGTTTTATTTCGCTAACGGAGCTCACGAGATTTCTGTTGAGTTTTGTGTTGTGAAGTTTTCAAGTTTTGGGTGAATTCTTTTGATGGATTATGGAACAAGGAGTGGCAAGAGCCTAAGCTTGGGGATGCCCATGGCACCCCCAAGATAATCCAAGGACACCAAAAAGTCAAAGCTTGGGGATGCCCCGGAAGGCATCCCCTCTTTCGTCCACTTCCATCGGTAATTTACTTGGAGCTATATTTTTATTCACCAACATGATATGTGTTTTGCTTGGAGCATCTTGTATTATTTGTGTCTTTGCTTGTTAGTTTACCACAATCATCCTTGCTGTACACACCTTTTGAGAGATCCATACATGAATTTAAATTTGTCAGAATACTCTATGTGCTTCACTTATATCTTTTGAGCTTGATAGTTTTGCTCATAGTGCTTCACTTATATCTTTTGAGCTTGATAGTTTTGCTCATAGTGCTTCACTTATATCTTTTGAGCGTGATAATTTTTGCTCTAGTGCTTCACTTAGATCTTTTAGAGCACGGTGGTGGATTTGTTTTAAAGAAACTTGATCTCTCATGCTTCACTTAGATTATTTTGAGAGTCTTTAATAGCATGGTAATTTGCTTAATGTTAATATACTTGGTATTCAAGATATGTGAAACTTTCTTTTGAGTGCGTTGAATACTAAGATAAGTTTGATGCTTGATAATTGTTTTGAGATATGAAGGTGATAATATTAGAGTCATGCTAGTTGAGTAGTTGTGAATTTAAAGAATACTTGTGTTGAAGTTTGTGATTCCCGTAGCATGCACGTATGGTGAACCGTTATGTGATGAACTCGGAGCATGATTTATTTATTAATTGTCTTCCTTATAAGTGGCGGTCGGGGACGAGCGATGGTATTTTCCTACCAATCTATCCCCCTAGGAGCATGCGCGTAATACTTTGCTTTGATAAGTTCTAGATTTTTGCAAAAAGTATATGAGTTCTTTATGACTAATGTTGAGTCCATGGATTATATGCACTTTTTCCCATCCTTCCACCTTTGCTAGCCTCTCTAATATCGCGCACCTTTCGCCAGTATCATATACCCACCATAAACCTTCCTCAAAACAGCCACCATACCTACCTATCATGGCATTTCCATAGCCATTCCGAGATATATTGCCATGCAACTTTCCACCGTTCCGTTTATTATGACACGCTCCATCATTGTCATATTGCTAGCATGATCATGTAGTTGACATTGTATTTGTGGCAAAAGTCACCTTTCATAATTCTTCCATATATGTCACTCATGTTTCATTGCATATCCCGGTACACCACCGGAGGCATTCATATAGAGTCATATTTTGTTCTAAGTATCGAGTTGTAATTGTTGAGTTGTAAGGAAAAATAAAAGTGTGATGATCATCATTATTAGAGCATTGTCCCAAGTGAGGAAAGGATGATGGAGTCTATGATTCCCCCACAAGTCGGGATGAGACTCCGGACAAAAAGAAAAAAAGAGGCCTAAAAAAAGAGAAAAGGCCCAAATAAAAAAATGAGAGAAAAAGAGAGAAGGGACAATGCTACTATCCTTTTACCACACTTGTGCTTCAAAGTAGCACCATGATCTTCATGATAGAGAGTCTCTCATTTCGTCACTTTCATATACTAGTGGGAATTTTTCATTATAGAACTTGGCTTCTATATTCCAATGATGGGCTTCCTCAAAATGCCCTAGGTCTTCGTGAGCAAGCGAGTTGGATGCACACCCACTTAGTTTCTTTTGTTGAGCTTTCATATAATTATAGCTCTAGTGCATCCGTTGCATGGCAATCCCTACTCACTCACATTGATATCTATTGATGGGCATATCCATAGCCCGTTGATACGCCTAGTTGATGTGAGACTATCTTCCCTCTTTTTGTCTTCTCCACAACCACCGTTCTATTTCACATATAGTGATATATCCATGGCTCACGCTCATGTATTGTGTGAAATTGAAAAAGTTTTGAAAATGTTAAAGTATGAAACAATTGCTTGGCTTGTCATCGGGGTTGTGCATGATTTAAATACTTTGTGTGGGGAAGATGGAGCATAGCCAGACTATATGATTTTGTAGGGATAACTTTCTTTGGCCATTTTATTTTGAGAAGACATAATTGCTTTGTTTGTATGCTTGAAGTATTATTATTTTTATGTCAATATGAACTTTTGTCTTGAGTCTTTCGGATCTGAATATTCATACCATGATTAAGAAGATTTACATTGAAATTATGCCAAAGTATCACTCCGCATCAAAAATTCTTTTTTATCATTTACCTACTCGAGGACGAGCAGGAATTAAGCTTGGGGATGCTTGATACGTCTCCAACGTATCTATAATTTTTGATTGCTCCATGCTACTTTATCTATTGTTTTGGACTATAATGGGCTTTATTTTCCACGTTTATATTATTTTTGGGACTGACCTATTAACCGGAGGCCCAGCCCAGAATTGTTGTTTTTTGCCTTTTTCAGTATTTCGAAGAAACAGAATATCAAATGGAGTCCAAACGGAATGAAACCTTCGGGAACGTGATTTACTCATCAGATAAGACCCAGGAGACTTGGACCCTCCGTCAAGAAAGCCACGAGGTAGTCACGAGGGTGGAGGGCGCGCCCTCCCCCCTGGGCGCGCCCCCCTACCTCGTGGGCCCCTCAGAGCTCCACCGACATACTCCTTCCTCCTATATATACCTACGTATCCCCGTATGATCAAAACAGGAGCCAAAAACCTAATTCCACCGCCGCAACCTTCTGTATCCACGAGATCCCATCTTGGGGCCTGTTCTGGAGCTCCGCCGGAGGGGGCATCCACCATGGAGGGCTTCTACATCATCACCATAGCCCCTCCGATGAAGTGTGAGTAGTTTACTTCAGACCTTCGGGTCCAGAGCTAGTAGCTAGATGGCTTCTTCTCTCCTTTTGGATCTCAATACAATGTTCTCCCCCTCTCTTGTGGAGATCTATTCGATGTAATCTTCTTTTTGCGGTGTGTTTGTTGAGACCGATGAATTGTGGGTTTATGATCCAGTATTATCTATGGAAAATATTTGATTCTTCTCTGAATTCTTTTATGTATGATTGAGTTATCTTTGCAAGTCTCTTTGAATTATCCGTTTGGTTTGGCCAACTAGATTGGTAGTTCTTGCAATGGGAGAAGTGCATGGCTTTGGGTTCAATCTTGCGGTGTCCTTACTCAGTGACAGAAAGAGTTGCAAGGCACGTATTGTATTGTTGCCATCGAGGATAACAAGATGGGGTTTTTATCATATTCCATGAATTTATCCCTCTCCATCATGTCATCTTTCTTAAAGCGTTACTCTGTTTTTAACTTAATACTCTAGATGCATGCTGGATAGCGGTCGATGAGTGGAGTAATAGTAGTAGATGCAGAATCATTTCGATCTACTTGTCACGGACGTGATGCCTATATAAATGATCATTGCCTAGATATACTCATAACTATGCTCAATTCTGTCAATTGCTCAACAGTAATTTGTTCCCCCACCGTAGAATACTTATGCTCTTGAGAGAAGCCACTAGTGAAACCTATGGCCCCCGGGTCTATTCTCATCATATCAATCTATATCACTTTATTTACTTGCTTTGTTTTTATTTTGCCTTTACTTTTTACTTTGCATCTATCTATCAAAAATACCAAAAATACTATCTCTATCAGATCTCACTCTCGTAAGTGACCGTGAAGGGATTGACAACCCCTAAGCGTTGGTTGCGAGTTGCTATTGTGTTGTGCAGGTACGAGGGACTTGCACGTGACCTCCTACTGGATTGATACCTTGGTTCTCAAAAACTGAGGGAAATACTTACGCTACTATGCTGCATCATCCTCTCCTCTTTGGGGAAAACCAACGCAAGCTCGAGACGTAGCAGTATGCCTAGTTTTTACATAGTGCAGACATAGTAAATGCTCATTTCATTGTGTGCAAGTGCAAGAGATGCGGCATGTTTCATTATGTGGTGTTGTTTTGTTATAATCTCATCCTTTTATGTTCACAGACTGGAAAGTATGCATATTTATCTTCCAAGGAGACGAGTAACTAGTTTGTGTCACCTTTCAGAGGGGGTGCAATGAAGATAAGATTGAGGATTTCCAAGTACAAGATGTTAGGAAGGAGCCTTGCAAGAGAAGTAGGAGCTGTGCTGAGCCTCTTCAACCTGCTAAGGTAAGTCACTGTATGCAACTCAACAGTTCAATTCCTTGTTTGTTTCAGGCATAGTTAATTTTCTCTTTTCAATTGCTTTATTTGTCCTCACTTAATGAGATGCCCAAATAATTATGCCTGATGTTCGGTACTTGTATCACTATTAGTTGACATAATTAAAGGCCTTACCATTTAATTACTCTGCCGAAGTGTGCCTGAAGCTTTGAAGTCTATTAACCAACTATTATTGCATGAGGCTCACAATCTAGTTTATACTACACTAATGATTGCATAGTTTTGCCTGCTGTAGTATGTTTGTATGAAACCCTCTGCTGCTCATTATGCTCCCTAAGACTTTAATTGAGGTACAAAATGGCCAACTGCTTGCTTACTTATACGCAACGTGATGTCTAACTTTGTAGCTTGTCTGTGTTTTCGATTGGGCCCCAACATCATGCTCCTCTGGTGAGCTAAGTGGGATTTCTGTATGCAGGCTGCACAGACTATCTTTTTTATAATTTTTAAAATATCACCTGCTTATGCTTCATGACGTGTAACATTTTTTTTGTGAAAGTGACATGTAACATTATTGTTAGTCCTGTTTTGCCATGTAGTACAAAATAGTGTCTTGTTCGCTTCACTGTTGTAACTATATTTTTGCCCTAGTCATGTGTACTTACGGAAACATTTTAGGATGAAGTGACATCAACACAAAAATCTGCGAGCAGTGCGGCATGGCCGTTACCGAATGATTATGGATTGAAATTGGAATGTGCTGATGTTCTCGAGCATCAACTAGAGGTGGCAAGACAACGTGTACATGATTGTCAAAGTATAATCAACAAGTTGAGATTGGACATGCAGGTATTAGATGCAGGAGTCAAAAAAATGAAACAAGAACCGAGGTAACCATGAAGGAATTGGAGATTTTGCAGACTGAAATTTGTGCTATCTGAATCCGGCCAATCCTATTTTCTAAAGAGATTATAGTTCAAATGGAGTTAAGTTGATGCGCGTCCATGATGTATGAGCCGTATTTGCCCAGTGTATGTAATTTGTTGCTTGCGTATGCTTTATTATCACCTGTGTTGTACCATAATGCCCAGTGGGTATAATCGGCTATAATTTATTTATTGTATAGTGTAGGATTATTCTACCTTTCTATGCCTTGATCTCTTTGTTGTATAGTGTATGCTTTTTAGAGGTGATAGTATTGAGTAGGATAATTCTTTGAATATGCTATATTGTTCAAACGGGGGCTAACTCGCCCGACCATGGGCCTTCTACGTCTCGTAGGATCCATGGGCCTTCTACGTCTCGTAGGATCCACGGGCCTTCTACATCTCGCAGGATCCATGGGCCTTCTACGTCTCGCGGTGTCCATGGGCCTTCTACGTCTCGCAGTGTCCATGGGCCTTCTATGTCTCGCAGGATCCATGGGCCTTCTACGTCACGTAGGATCCATGGGCCACCGACTATTTATGGGTCTTGTACTGGCCTTTAATGGCCCGTAGACAGGCCTATAATGGAAATCGTACGTTTTATTGGGGTACCATAACGGGCCGTTAATAGGCCGTATTTGGTGATGCTATGAAAATGGCCCAACAGACTAACGGACCACAAACGGGCCGACTGTAACGACGGGCTGAATTTGGCCCACAAGCAGAAAATGACAGTTACGGGCCATAAGTAACCGAATGCTGCAATTGAGCCCAAGAATAAATGGGCTCTGAGAAGGCCGAAAGATAACATGGGCTGGAAACGGCCCAACTGAATAACGGGCCCTTAATGGGTATAAAGTGATACACTGTTCATTACGGGCCAGTTTCACCACGGGCCGTTAATGGGTCTAAAGTAATACACTATTCATTGCGGGCCAGTTTCACCACGGGCCGTTAATACGCCAAGAGTTACATAGGGCCTCATATGGGCCGAAAGACGTCATGGGTCATACACGGGCCAGAAGTGAAAACGGGCTGGAATCATATTGGATGGTCCAGATGACGCTACTGGGCCTAATTCGGATAGGGCGTAACAGGCCTTGGGTTAGCGGGTTGTAAATGGGCTATATGCGAACAGGCCGTTAACAGACTTTCCATGGGCCGACCCGTCACCTTTTGACCAAGTCAAACGGGCCGGCCTTTTCACAGGAATGGGCCTCTGTTGGGCCGTGCCACGTGTCGACGTATCATAGGAGCCTTCTATCCAATGAGTGGATGACATCTGTCCCAACAATGAGCCGACACGTGTTTCCTCCAGCCAATGATGATTTTACACGTGGAAAATCCCCATTGGTCGGGGCTGTTAACGGGTTATCGGATCCAAAACCCGACCTGATAGCTTAACGGCGTTCCGTTATGGTGGATGCCACGTGTCGGTCACCCTTGACGAAAGCACTTCTGTGATGCGTGATTTATCGTCATGGAAGTGGACACTTCCGTGATGATAATTTTGGGAATGTCATGGAACACTTCTACTACAACATAGGTATGACTATCTCGATTCTGTCATAAATTTGTCATGGATGTACATGCATGACAAAAAACAAGACCTACTGTGACAAACACGTATCATCACGGAAGTGTATTTTTTTTGTAGTGATATGACCTACGGCATGAGCTGGAAAACAGAGCAGGTCAGACAGATCGATCTATGGATCGCGGGGGCGTGCCCCGATGCGCGATGATGGCTACCCGGTCGTACGTGACAAATATAACCACGTCCGAGCCGAAAACCGCAGACGAACTCCATCTGAGCTACGTCGCGACTTGGCTCGATATAGAGGCGCCGCACACCCCCTCTGCTTCACTGATGAAGTAACGGAACATGAATTCCCAGAAGGGTTTAAACCCGTGAACATCGAATTATATGATGGGACAACAGACCCCGTGATATGGATTGAGGATTTTCTTCTCCATATTCATATGGCCCGCGGCAATGATCTTCACGCCATCGAATACCTCCCGCTAAAACTCAAGGGACCTGCTCGGCACTGGTTGAACAGTTTGCCCAGAAACTCAATAGGCAGCTGGGAGGACTTGGAAGACGCCTTCCTCGACAACTTCCAGGGTACATATGTCCGACCTCTGGATGCTGACAACTTAAGTCACATAGTTCAACAGCCCGGAGAGTCAGCCAGGAAATTTTGGACTAGGTTCTTAACTAAAAAGAACCAGACCATCGATTGTCTGGATGCCGAAGCCCTAGTGGCCTTTAAACATAGCATCTGCGACGAATGGCTCACCCGACACCTCGGCCAAGAAAAGCCAAAGTCCATGGCAGACCTCGCGACACTCATGGCTCGCTTCTGTGCAGGAGAAGATAGCTGGCTAGCCTATAGCAATAGAAATACAAGCAAACCTGGCAATTCTGAAGCCAGAAACAGCAACGGCAAGCCCCGATGCAACAGACACAAGCGTCGAAGCAACGGTGACAACATCGAAGACACGGCGGTCAACACCGGATTCAGTGGCTCTAAGTCCGGTCAGCGGGAGAAGCCATACAAAATAAACAATCCGGGCCCGTCCAGTTTGGACCGCATACTCGATCATCCATGTCAAATCCATGACACTCCTGATAAACCAGCCAATCATACCAACAGAGAATGTTGGGTTTTTAAACAGGCCGGCAAGTTAAATGCCGAGAACAAGGAGAAGGGGTCGCAAAGCAAGGACGATGACGAGGAGCCCCGACCACCGAACACAGGGGGACAGAAGAAGTTTCCCCCACAAGTTAAAATGGTGAAAATGATATACACTACCCATATCCCCAAGAGGGAGCGCAAGCACGCGCTCAGGGACATCTACACGATGGAGCCAGTCGCCCCAAAGTTCAACCCATGGTCGTCCTGCCCGATCACTTTCGATCCCAGGGACCATCCGGCCAGTATCCGTCATGGCGGTTCAGCCGCACTGGTCCTCGACCCAATCATTGATGGATTCCATCTTATGCGAGTCCTCATGGATGGCGGAAGCAGCCTGAACCTGCTCTATCAGGATACAATGCACAAAATGGGTATTGATCCCTCAAGGATCAGGCCCACAAAACCACCTTTAAAGGTGTCATACCAGGTGTAGAGGCCCGCTGTATGGGCTCAATCACACTGGAGGTGGTCTTCGGATCTCCGGATAACTTCCAAAGCGAGGAGTTGATCTTCGATATCGTCCCCTTCCTTGGTGGCTATCACGCACTGCTCGGACAAACCGCATTCGCTCGATTCAATGCAGTGCCACACTATGCTTATCTCAAGCTCAAGATGCCTGGACCACGCGGTGTCATAACAGTCAATGGAAACACGGAACGCTCCCTCCGTACCGAGGAGCACACCGTTGCCCTTGCAACAAAAGCACAGACGACCTTTTCAGGCAGAACCTTAATTCAGCGGCCAAGCTCCCGAACACTATCAAATGAGTCCGAACTACTCTGCAGCAGGACAGTCCAGCTCGTCAAGAGCTTGACTAGCAATTCGGCCTCCGTCCCAGTCCCGACCAAACTGCGACATTTGTACCGCACATACATAACTACGCACTCAAAATACCATGGGCATAGACGGAGGCACGGCTAGATCGTGGTCCATAATACGGCTCAACCTGTCCTGGACCCACATACTTTCACTTTTTCTTTTTCTTTTCAGGTTTCTTTTTATCCCAGGCCTCTCCTGTTGGCCTGATTGTCGGACCTATCAAGGGATGGATACACCAAGAGGCAAGAAGCATTGACGCATAAGGGAACTCCCAGGTGGTCTCTCTAAACGATCGCTATGCTTGTTTTTGTTGGGGAACGTAGTAATTTCAAAAAAAATCCTACGCACACGCAAGATCATGGTGATGCATAGCAACGAGAGGGGAGAGTGTGTCCACGTACCCTCGTAGACCGAAAGCAGAAGCGTTATGACAATGCGGTTGATGTAGTCGTACGTCTTCACGATCCGACCGATCCAAGCACCGAACGCACGGCACCTCCGTGTTCAGCACACGTTCAGCTCGATGACGTCCCCCGGGCTCCAATCCAGCAAAGCGTCGGGGATGAGTTCCGTCAGCATGACGGCGTGGTGACTATGATGATATTCTATCGGCGCAGGGCTTCGCCTAAACTCCGCGACGATATGACCGAGGTGGAATATGGTGGAGGGGGGCACCGCACACGGCTAAGGAACGATCCGTAGATCAACTTGTGTGTCTATGGGGTGCCCCCCTGCCCCCGTATATAAAGGAGCAAGGGAGGAGGCCGGCCGGCCCTTAGAGGGCGCGCCAAGGAGGAGGAATCCTCCTCCTAGTAGGAGTAGGACTCCTCCTTTCCTACTCCTACTAGGAGGAGGAAGGAAGGGGGAGAGGGGGAAGGAAAGGGAGGGCGCCGCCCCCCCTCCCCCTCCTAGTCCAATTCGGACCAGAGGGGGGAGGGGGCGCGCGGCCCATGCTGGCCGCCCCTCTCTCCTTTCCACTAAGGCCCATAAGGCCCATTACTCTCCCGGGGGGGTTCCGGTAACCCTCCGGCACTCCGGTTTTCTCCGAAATCACCCGGAACACTTCCGGTGTCCGAATATAGTCGTCCAATATATCAATCTTTATGTCTCGACCATTTTGGGACTCCTCGTCATGTCCGTGATCACATCCGGAACTCCGAACAAACTTCGGTACATCAAAACTTATAAACTCATAATAAAACTGTCATCGTAACTTTAAGCGTGCGGACCCTACGGGTTCGAGAACTTTGTAGACATGACCTAGAACTATTCTCGGTCAATAACCAATAGTGGAACCTGGATGTTCATATTGGTTCCTACATATTCTACGAAGATCTTTATCGGTCAAACCGCATAACAACATACATTGTTCCCTTTGTCATCGGTGTGTTACTTGCCCGAGATTCGATCGTCGGTATCCAATACCTAGTTCAATCTCGCTACCGGCAAGTCTCTTTACTCGTTCCATAATACATCATCTCGTAACTAACTCATTAGTTATAATGCTTGCAAGGCTTAAGTGATGAGTATTACCGAGAGGGCCCGGAGATACCTCTCCGACAATCGAAGTGACAAAACCTAATCTCGAATTATGCCAACTCAACATGTACCTTTGGAGACACCTATAGAGCACCTTTACAATCACCTAGTTACGTTGTGACGTTTGGTAGCACACAAAGTGTTCCTCCGGTAAACGGGAGTTGCACAATCTCATAGTTGTAGGAACTTTGTATAAGTCATGAAGAAAGCAATAGCAACATACTAAACGATCAAGTGCTAAGCTAACGGAATGGGTCAAGTCAATCACATCATTCTCCTAATGATGTGATCCCATTAATCAAATGATAACACATGCCTATGGTTAGGAAACATAACCATCTTTGATTAATGAGCTAGTCAAGTAGAAGCATACTAGTGACACTATGTTTGTCTATGTATTCACACATGTATCATGTTTCCGGTTAATACAATTCTAGCATGAATAATAAACATTTATCATGATATGAGGAAATAAATAATAACTTTATTATTGCCTCTAGGGCATATTTCCTTCAGTCTCCCACTTGCACTAGAGTCAATAATCTAGATTACATAGTAATGATTCTAACACCCATGGAGTCTTGGTGCTGATCATGTTTTGCTCGTGAGAGAGGCTTAGTCAACGGGTCTGCAACATTCAGATTCGTATGTATCTTGCAAATCTCTATGTCTCCCGCTTGGACTTGGTCACGAATGGAATTGAAGCGTCTCTTGATGTGCTTGGTCCTCTTGTGAAATCTGGATTCCTTTGCCAAGGCAATTGCACCAGTATTGTCACAGAAAATCTTCATTGGTCCCGATGCACTAGGTATAACACCTAGATCGGAAATGAACTCCTTCATCCAGACTCCTTCATTTGTTGCTTCTGAAGCAGCTATGTACTCCGCTTCACATGTAGATCCCGCCACGACGCTTTGTTTAGAACTGCACCACCTTACAGCTCCACCTTTAATAAAAATACGTATCCGGTTTGCGATTTAGAATCGTCCGGATCAGTGTCAAAGCTTGCATCGACGTAACCATTTACGACTAGCTCTTTGTCACCTCCATATACGAGAAACATATCCCTAGTCCTTTTCAGGTATTTCAGGATGTTCTTGACCGCTGTCCAGTGACCCACTCCTGGATTACTTTGGTACTTCCCTGCCAAACTAATAGCAAGGCACACATCAGGTCTGGTACACAGCATTGCATGCATGATAGAGCCTATGGCTGAAGCATAGGGAACTCCTTTCATTTTCTCTCTATCTTCTGCAGTGGTCGGGCATTGAGTCTGACTCAACTTTATACCTTGTAATACAGGCAAGAATCCTTTCTTCGCCTGATCCATATTGAACCTTTTCAACACTTTATCAAGGTATGTGCTTTGTGAAAGTCCAATCAAGCGTCTTGATCTATCTCTATAGATCTTAATGCCCAATATGTAAGCAGCTTCACCGAGGTCTTTCATCGAAAAACTTTTATTCAAGTATCCTTTTATGCTATCCAGAAATTCTATATTATTTCCAATCAACAATATGTCATCCACATATAATATTAGAAATGCTACAGAGCTCCCACTCACTTTCTTGTAAATACAGGCTTCTCCAAAGTTTGTATAAAACCATATGCTTTGATCACACTATCAAAGCGTTTATTCCAACTCCGAGAGGCTTGCACCAGACCATAGATTGATCGCTGGAGCTTGCACACTTTGCTAGCTCCCTTAGGATTGACAAAACCCTCCGGTTGCATCATATACAACTCTTCTTCCAGAAATCCATTCAGCAATGCAGTTTTGACATCCATCTGCCAAATTTCATAATCATAAAATGCGGCAATCGCTAACATGATTCAGACAGACTTAAGAATCGCTACGAGTGAGAAAGTCTCATCGTAGTCAACCCCTTGAACTTGTCGAAAACCTTTCGCAACAAGTCGAGCTTTATAGACAGTTACATTACCGTCAGCGTCAGTCTTCTTCTTAAAAATCCATTTATTCTCAATGGCTTGCCGATCATCCGGCAAGTCAACCAAAGTCCACACTTTGTTTTCATACATGGATCCCATCTCAGATTTCATGGCCTCTAGCCATTTTGCGGAATCTAGGCTCATCATCGCTTCCTCATAGTTCATAGGTTCATCATGGTCAAGTAACATGACTTCCAGAATAGGATTACCGTACCACTCTGGTGCGGATCTTACTCTGGAAGACCTACGAGGTTCAGTAGAAACTTGATTTGAAGTTTCATGATCAATATCATTAGCTTCCTCAGTAATTAGTGTATTAGTCACAGGAACTGATTTATGTGATGAACTACTTTCCAATAAGGGAGCAGGTACAGTTACCTCATCAAGTTCTACTTTCCTCCCACTCACTTCTTTCGAGAGAAACTCCTTCTCTAGAAAGGATCCATTCTTAGCAACGAATGTTTTGCCTTCGGATCTGTGATAGAAGGTATACCCAACAGTCTCTTTTGGGTATCCTATGAAGACACATTTCTCCGATTTAGGTTCGAGCTTATCTGGTTGAAGTTTCTTCACATAAGCATCGCAGCCCCAAACTTTAAGAAACGACAACTTTGGTTTCTTGCCAAACCACAGTTCATAAGGCATCGTCTCAACGGATTTTGATGGTGCCCTATTTAACGTGAATGCGGCCGTCTCTAAAGCATAACCCCAGAACAATAGCGGTAAATCAGTAAGAGACATCATAGATCATACCATATCTAGTAAAGTACGATTACGACGTTCGGACACACCATTTCTTTGTGGTGTTCCAGGTGGCGTGAGTTGCGAAACTATTCCGCATTGTTTCAAATGTAAACCAAACTCGTAACTCAAATATTCTCCTCCACGATCAGATCATAGAGACTTTATTTTCTTGTTACGATGATTTTCCACTTCACTCTGAAATTCTTTGAACTTTTCAAATGTTTCAGACTTGTGTTTCATTAAGTAGATATACCCATATCTTCTCAAATCATCTATGAAGGTGAGAAAATAAAGATATCCGCCACGAGCTTCAACATTCATCAGACCACATACATCTGTATGTATGATTTCCAACAAATCTGTTGCTCTCTCCATAGTACCAGAGAACGGTGTTCTAGTCATCTTGCCCATGAGGCACGGTTCGCAAGTACCAAGTGATTCATAATCAAGTGATTCCAAAAGTCCATCAGTATGGAGTTTCTTCATGCGCTTTACACCGATATGACCTAAACGGCGGTGCCACAAATAAGTTGCACTATCATTATCAACTCTGCATCTTTTGGCTTCAACATTATGAATATGTGTATCACTACTATCGAGATTCAATAAAAATAGACCACTCTTCAAGGGTGCATGACTATAAAAGATATTACTCATATAAATATAACAACCATTATTCTCTAATTTAAATGAATAACCGTCTCACATCAAACAAGATCCAAATATAATGTTCATGCTCAACGCTGGCACCAAATAACAATTATTCAGGTCTAAAACTAATCCCGAAGGTAGATGTAGAGGTAGCGTGCCAACCGCGGTCACATCGACTTTGGAACCGTTTCCCATGCGCATCGTCACCTCGTCCTTGGCCAGTGCTCGCTTATTCCGTAGTCCCTGTTTCGAGTTGCAAATATTAGCAACAGAACCAGTATCAAATACCCAGGTGCTACTACGAGCTCTAGTTAGGTACACATCAATAACATGTATATTACATATACCTTTGTTCACTTTGCCATCCTTCTTATCCGCCAAATACTTGGGGCAGTTCCGCTTCCAGTGATCAGTTTGCTTGCAGTAGAAGCACTCAGTTTTAGGCTTAGGTCCAGACTTGGGTTTCTTCTCTTGAGCAGCAACTTGCTAGCTGTTCTTCTTGAAGTTCCCCTTCTTCTTCCCTTTGCCCTTTTTCTTGAAACTAGTGGTCTTGTTGACCATCAACACTTGATGCTCCTTCTTGATTTCTACCTCCGCAGCCTTTAGCATTGCGAAGAGCTCGGGAATTGTCTTGTTCATCCCTTGCATATTATAGTTCATCACGAAGCTCTTGTAGCTTGGTGGCAGTGATTGGAGAATTCTGTCAATGAAGCTACCATCCGGAAGATTAACTCCCAGTTGAATCAAGTGATTATTATACCCAGACATTTTGAGTATATGCTCACTGACAGAACTATTCTCCTCCATCTTGCAGCTGTAGAACTTATTGGAGACTTCATATCTCTCAATCCGGGCATTTGCTTGAAATATTAACTTCAACTCCTGGAACATCTCATATGCTCCATGACGATCAAAACGTCGTTGAAGACCCGGTTCTAAGCCGTAAAGCATGGCACACTGAACTATAGAGTAGTCATCGGCTTTGCTCTGCCAAACGTTCACAACATCTGGCGTTGCTCCTGCAGCAGGCCTGGCACCTAGCGGTGCTTCCAGGACGTAATTCTTCTGTGCAGCAATGAGGATAATCCTCAAGTTACAGACCCAGTTCGTGTAATTGCTACCATCATCTTTCAACTTTGCTTTCTCAAGGAACGCATTAAAATTCAACGGAATAACAGCACGAGCCATCTATCTACAACAAACATAAACAAGCAAAATACTATCAGGTACTAAGTTCATGATAAATTTAAGTTCAATTAATCATATTACTTAAGAACTCCCACTTAGACAGACATCTCTCTAGTCATCTAAGTGATCACGTGATCCAAATCAACTAAACCATAACCGATCATCACGTGAGATGGAGTAGTTTTCAATGGTGAACATCTCTATGTTGATCATATCTACTATATGATTCACGCTCGACCTCTCGGTCTCTGTGTTCCGAGGCCATATCTGCATATGCTAGGCTCGTCAAGTTTAACCTGAGTATTCTGCGTGTGCAAAACTGGCTTGCACCCATTGTAGATGGACATAGAGCTTATCACACCCGATCATCACGTGGTGTCTGGGCACGATGAACTTTGGTAACGGTGCATACTCAGGGAGAACACTTCTTGATAATTTTTAGTGAGAGATCATCTTAAAATGCTACCGTCAATCAAAGCAAAATAAGATGCATAAAGGATAAACATCACATGCAATCAATATAAGTGATATGATATGGCCATCATCATCTTGTGCTTGTGATCTCCATCTCCGAAGCACCTTCGTGATCACCATCGTCACCGGCGCGACACCTTGATCTCCATCGTAGCATCGTTGTCGTTTACGCCATCTATTGCTTCTACGACTATCGCTACCGCTTAGTGATAAAGTAAAGCAATTACAGGGCGTTTGCATTTCATACAATAAAGCGACAACCATATGGCTCCTGCCAGTTGCCGATAACTTTGGTTAAAAAACATGATCATCTCATACAATAAAATATAGCATCACGTCTTGACCATATCACATCACAAAATGCCCTGCAAAAACAAGTTAGACGTCCTCTACTTTGTTGTTGCAAGTTTTACGTGGCTGCTACGGCTTAGCAAGAACCGTTCTTACCTACACATCAAAACCACAATGATAGTTCATCAAGTTAGTGTTGTTTTAACCTTCGCAAGGACCGGGCGTAGCCACACTCGGTTCAACTAAAGTTGGAGAAACTGACACCCGCCAGCCACCTGTGTGCAAAGCACGTCGGTAGAACCAGTCTCGCGTAAGCATACGCGTAATGTCGGTCCGGGCCGCTTCATCCAACAATACCGCCAAACCAAAGTATGACATGCTGGTAAGCAGTATGACTTGTATCTCCCACAACTCACTTGTGTTCTACTCGTGCATATAACATCAATGCATAAAACCTAGGCTCGGATGCCACTGTTGGGGAACGTAGTAATTTCAAAAAAATTCCTACGCACACGCAAGATCATGGTGATGCATAGCAACGAGAGGGGAGAGTGTGTCCACGTACCCTCGTAGACCGAAAGTGGAAGCGTTATGACAACGCGGTTGATGTAGTCGTACGTCTTCACGATCCGACCGATCCAAGCACCGAACGTATGGTACCTCCGTGTTCAGCACACGTTCAGCTCAATGACGTCCCCCGGGCTCCAATCCAGCAAAGCGTCGGGGATGAGTTCCATCAGCACGACGGCGTGATGACGATGATGATGTTCTACCGGCGCAGGGCTTCGCCTAAACTCTGCGACGATATGACCGAGGTGGAATATGGTGGAGGGGGGCACCGCACACGGCTAAGGAACGATCCGTAGATCAGCTTGTGTATCTATGGGGTGCCCCCTGCCCCCGTATATAAAGGAGCAAGGGGGGAGGCCGGCCGGCCCTTAGAGGGCGCGCCAAGGAGGAGGAATCCTCCTCCTAGTAGGAGTAGGACTCCTCCTTTCCTACTCCTACTAGGAGGAGGAAGGGAGGGGGAGAGGGGGAAGGAAAGGGGGGGCGCCGCCCCCCCCCTCCTAGTACAATTCGGACCAGAGGGGGGAGGGGGCGCGCGGCCCATGCTGGCCACGCCTCTCTCCTTTCCACTAAGGCCCATAAGGCCCATTACTCTCCCGGGGGGGTTCCGGTAACCCTCCGGCACTCCTGTTTTCTCCGAAATCACCCGGAACACTTCCGGTGTCCGAATATAGTCGTCCAATATATCAATCTTTATGTCTCGACCATTTCGAGACTCCTCGTCATGTCCGTGATCACATCCGGGACTCCGAACAAACTTTGGTACATCAAAACTTATAAACTCATAATAAAACTGTCATCGTAACGTTAAGCGTGCGGACCCTACGGGTTCGAGAACCATGTAGACATGACCTAGAACTATTCTCGGTCAATAACCAATAGTGGAACCTGGATGTTCATATTGGTTCCTACATATTCTACGAAGATCTTTATCGGTCAAACCGCATAACAACATACGTTGTTCCCTTTGTCATCGGTGTGTTACTTGCCCGAGATTCGATCGTCGGTATCCAATACCTAGTTCAATCTCGTTACCGGCAAGTCTCTTTCCTCGTTCTGTAATACATCATCTCATAACTAACTCATTAGTTATAATGCTTGCAAGGCTTAAGTGATGAGTATTATCGAGAGGGCCCAGAGATACCTCTCCGACAATCGGAGTGACAAAACCTAATCTCGAATTATGCCAACTCAACATGTACCTTTGGAGACACCTGTAGAGCACCTTTATAATCACCCAGTTACGTTGTGACGTTTGGTAGCACACAAAGTGTTCCTCCGGTAAACGGGAGTTGCACAATCTCATAGTTGTAGGAACTTTGTATAAGTCATGAAGAAAGCAATAGCAACATACTAAACGATCAAGTGCTAAGCTAACAGAATGGGTCAAGTCAATCACATCATTCTCCTAATGATGTGATCCCATTAATCAAATGACAACACATGCCTATGGTTAGGAAACATAACCATCTTTGATTAATGAGCTAGTCAAGTAGAGGCATACTAGTGACACTATGTTTGTCTATGTATTCACACATGTATCATGTTTCCGGTTAATACAATTCTAGCATGAATAATAAACATTTATCATGATATGAGGAAATAAATAATAACTTTATTATTGCCTCTAGGGCATATTTCCTTCAGTTTTAAGGACCCGCACGCAGCTCTACCTTGATGATGGCATGTTAAATAGCCCTGTTGCTTATCGCACTACTTGTACAAAATACGCTTTGACGTATTAATCAAACCACAATGGAAGATAGTTTGCGGCCCAATTTCTACGGCATTAGCCTATTATTTCATTTTTCTTTTCCTTGATATTCTTATCAATTGCACCCGTACACTCTAGTATGCCTTAATTTGCCAAGGGCTTCATTACGCCCCATAATACGGCAACAAAGTCCGAACACTTTTTTACAGTATAGTTCGGCACCCGAATTGTAGCATTATATGCATTGGCTCCGAATCATGTATTTGGTCAATAGTTGGGTTGCCCGGCTCCTGTGCTTACTACCTTACGTTTCGCCATATCGGCTAGGGTAGTAAAGGGAGAACGACTGCATTGTGCCCTGGTTCATCCGGATGAGCACCTCAGTAGAGAAAGCCGAAAACTGACTGTCATGATGCGGCGTGAGCCGGTCAGCTGTTCGAGAGGTTTCAAATCTTTTGTGATTATTTCCGCATTATGTGATGAATCGGTTTCATCCGGTCAGGTGTTTACAGCATCCCAAGTTCGGACTTACGAATACTAGGGGCTGCGCTTAAATTTTTATTGTCAAACTCCTATGGCTAAGTGAGGGTGATAAAGCCACATAGTCTGATTGCCTGGTTCATTGTGCTAAACACCTCCTTTAAGGACCAAAATTCGAAATAAAGAGTGTTTAGATTCATCCCGAACGCCCCCATACTTCCTACATGGGGGCTGAACCCAACGACTGGCCAACTCTCAGATTTAACAAAACGGCCGCACAGGAGGTAGAATTTTAAATAACAAGCATTATATTACATAATAGCTCTGTTTCATAATACATGACTGGATAACATGAATGTATTCATTCAAAGATAACGTCTTTTGAACACTGCCCCGCCACAACGCGGGATCCCTCCAAGACATTGTCAAAATATAGCTCGGGTGTGTGGTGCTCCTTGCCCGTGGGCGGTCCCTTGGTCGCAACCTTCACGGCGTCCATCTTCACCCAGTGCATCTTGACTCGGGCAAAGGCCATGCGCGCGCCTTCAATGCAGACCGACCGCTTGATGGCATCAAGCCCAGGGCAGGCATTGACCAGCCGCTTCACGAGCCCGAAGTAGCTGCTAGGTATGGCTTCGGCAGGCGATAGCCGAATTATCAAATCCTTCATGGCTAGTTCGGCCGCCCTATGCAGTTCGACCAATTGTTTTAGCTGATCGCTAAAGAGCACCAGATGTTCTGGCGCAAGATATTTCGACCAAAATAGCTTCTCCGTAGAGCTCCCCTCTTCGGCTCGGAGGAACTCCGCAGCGTCCGAAATGCTGCACGGCAAACGCCTCTGGAGAACTCCAAATCCGGGTCAGTAAGAGGAACCTTTTCTTCACATATTTGCTCTGCATAATAAAGGCCTTATCCGCCGTGATTTTTCTGGCCTCCTGGATTTCCTGGAGGGCGCCCTGGGCTTCAACCCAGGCATTGTGTGCGCTTTGGCGGGCCTTGTCAAGTTTGGACTCTTGATCCGCAAGGTTGCGCTCCAAGGACTCGCATTTCTTCACGGCGTCCTGGAGCTCCTGCTGGACCTCACTGACCCTGGCCTCGTGCTTTTCGCGGGCGGCTTGTTCTTTGGCCGCACTCTCCTCGGCCTCGGCCAGCGCCTTCTTGAGGGTCTTCACCTCGATCGCCTCTCCTGCAAATAAAATGGCGCTTTAGTCAGCACAAATCATTTCATCCTTCCTGAATATATACAAGGTTACTGCATACCTTGATTGTCTTCCAGCTGTTTCTTCACATGGCCGAGTTCCTCCTTGGTCTGCTCCAGACTCTGCTTCAGTCCGGAGACCTCAGCAGTATGAGAGGTTGCAGCCAGCAGCGACGCCTGCTTATTCACATAGGCATGTCAGGTTAGTCTCCTGCGAAAATTATTTGATCCTCTGTTCAGCTTTTCTTTCCGAACACCAGACAAAGTCTCAGGGGCTACTATCTATACTGTGACATTCTTTTTGCATAGTTGCGTTGCTTACCTCAAAGCCTGTTAGAAGGCTTGTGCAGGCTTCGGTCAGTCCGCTCTTCGTGGACTGGATCCTCTCAATCACCGTACCCATAAGGGTACGGTGTTCCTCAACAATGGAAGTACCTCACAGCGCTTCCAGCAAATTATCTGGTGCCTCTGGATGGACAGAGGTCACCTGTGGAATAGGCGCACCTCCTTCTTTTTAAAGAGGCGACTTGCCTGATTCTGGAGCCGTATGGGTCTCCGGAATTGTATTCGGCTGGGGGACGAATTGGATATGGCTCCCATCGCCAGTATCCATGGGGATTTTCTCCCCCATGTGCCCGGCGGCCAAGGTTTCACCCTCTGGCACTGCCTTGACGGCCTCCTGCGTCTCTTCCTGGCCTGGGGTCCTTCGGGACAACGCCTCGGTGCCATTCATGGCCTTGGGAGAGGAGGCCGCTGGAAGGGCCCCGCTGTCCATCGCCTCCGGATCCAGCGAATCTCCCGAAGATGAGGACTACTCGAGGTCAGACCGAGCCGGACTGCAAAGGCATGATTCAACATGTTAAGACAATGAAGTAGAGAGGACGGATATATGAATGTGTCCGGGTACTCACGATTTGGCTAGGGGCTTGTCCCTGGGGCGCCACTCCGAGCTGCTGTCGGTGGCCGCTGTGGAGTTGTCCGGAAGGGAAGCTTTCCCTTCTTGGATGCTTTGGCCTCCAGACGCGTGGAGGCCGTCCTTTTCTTTCTCCCCCCCCCTCAGGGGGGGAATGGCTTTCTTCTTCTTCCTCCTCTTCCTCGTCGTCCTCGGCGGCGGAGGAATGAGTCTCGGCATCTTCGGGCGACACATCCGAAGTGCCCTTGTTACGGAGGCCACCTCTGGTCTTGGCCTTCTTCTCTGGCGCTTGATAGGGCGCCGGAACCAACATCTTTGTCAGAAGTGGAATTTCTGGGTCTTCGAGCAGCGGAGCCGGGCAGTGAATCCGCTCCGCCTTCTTCGTCCAGCCCTAAGAGAATCAGTAGGGAGGCTTAAGCGTCTTCCTCGAGTATACAAGTAAAGGATACACCTTGAAAACATGGAAAAACTTACCGGACTAGTGGGATGGGCCAAGTCGTGCCCACGGTCCTCGGTCGTAGCCGGCCACGTCTCGCTGGACTTGAAAAGCACCTTCCAGATGCCTTTGTGCGTAGTGCCAAAGAATTGCAGCAAGGTCTGGTGCTTGGTCGAATTGTACTCCCATAAATGGCAAGTCCGGCGTTGGCACGGTAGGATCCGGCGAATAAGCATCACCTGGATCACATTGACGAGCTTGATATTCTTGTTTATCATGTTCTGTATGCGCGTCTGAAGCGCTGTCGGCTCGTTCGGCGAAGACCAGTCTAGGCCTTTCTCTGGCCAGGAGGTGAGCCGCATTGGGGCTCCGGACCGGATTTTGGGAGCCACGGCCCAGTTGGTGCCATGCGGCTCTGTGATATAGAACCACGATTTCTACCACCCTTTGATGGTCTCCACGAAGGAGCCTTCGGGCCATGTGACGTTGAGCATCTTGCTCACCATGGCGCATCCGCACTCTGCGTATTGGCCACTCACCATCTTCGGTTTCACATTGAAGGTTTTTGACCACAATCTGAGGTGGACCGGGATGCGGAGGAAAGCCTCGCACACGACAATAAATGTCGAGATGTTGAGGAATGAATTTGGGGCTAGATCGTGGAAATCTAGCCCGTAGTAGAACATGAGTCCGCGGACGAATGGGTGGAGAGGAAATCCCAGCCCGCGGACGAAGTGAGGGATGAACACCACCCTCTCATGGGGCTTCGGGGTAGGGATGATCTGTCCCTTGGCCGGAAACCTGTGGGCGATTTCCTTGGCTAGATACCCAGCCTCTCGGAGCTGCGTAATGTCCTTCTCCTTGACGGAGGAGACCATCCACTTGTCATGCGCTCCAGATCCGGACATGGTGGGAGTGCTTTCTTGGGGCGGAAAAGATGAGAACTTGGGCGCTGGAGCTCGAGAATTGGGGGGGGGGCTGAGAGAGAGAGAAGGCGCGGGTGAAAGGGGTGAATCCTTATATCTTTATAAAGGCAGTGAATATCAAGAGCCTCACCACTCGCCTTAAAGCTCGCATATTCCCCAAGGGTTGTGCGGGCGGCACGGTTGGATTACCCATGCCCGTATTGATGAGAATCCCGCAATAAGGGGACACGATCTCTGCTTTGACAAGACGTGCCAATGAAACCGCATCTCAAAATATGGAGCGGTAGGCTAAAAAGGGTTCGAATAATGGCCGGGCGACGACGTGATGTCATGCTACGAAAAGTTGTCAGCGGATTGGACTCGTGAATATTATGTTCTCTACGGTTGTGTGTGGTATTTGTTTTGCAGAACCGGACACATTTTCTGTGTTCGAAAGATGCTTTGGAGTATTCGGAGGAGGAACCCGCCTTGCAATGCCGAAGACAATCTGCGCGCCGGACACCTCGTCATTGAAGCCTGGTTTAGGGGCTACTGAGGGGGTCCTGGATTAAGGGGTCCTCGGGCGGCCGGCCTATTGACATGGGCCGGACTGATGGGCTGTGAAGATACAAGACCGAAGACTCTCACCCGTGTCCGGATAGGACTCTCCTTGGCGTGGAAGGCAAGCTCGGCGTTCGGATATGAAGATTCCTTTCTCTGTAACTGACTTTGTACAACCCTAGTCCCCTCCGGTGTCTATATAAACTGGAGGGTTTAGTCCGTAGGGCAGAATCATAATCATACGGGCTAGACTTCTAGGGTTTAGCCATTACGATCTCGCGGTAGATCAACTCTTATAATACTCATATTCATTAAGATCAATCAAGTAGGAAGTAGTGTATTACCTCCATAGAGAGGATCCGAATCTGGGTATACATCGTGTCCCCCGCCTCCTGTTATCATCGACCTTAGACGCACAGTTCGGGACCCCCTACCCGAGATCCGTCGTTTTTGACACCGACAGCCACCGCTTGATCAAATGTGAACTTGGGGGGTAAAATCTATCAAACGCGTATAGTATTTTGAGAGTAAAAAATAGAATTGATTGATCTCTTGAAGAAGAAAGGTATGGACAGGACAAGTTATGAATTTATTGTCCACGAGCTTCTCACGGGACAATGAGATTCTTCCATTACTCATATTCGACGACATCACAATCTTGTTTTTTTTTGCGAATACAATCTTTTTAGTTTTTGTTTGGCAACTGGCAAGTTATGGTAGAGCTAATGGCTGAACTGTTGTATGACTGGGTTTTGGACCGGACAAAGTTGTCGAACAATGTAATCTGGAGGGTAGCATGGCTTCTTGAGTAATAAAAAGTATTTCCCACAAAAGAAAAGGTTTTTTTAGCGTGTCAGTGAGCGGATTAAAGTTTCTCGAAGGATCATTTAGTAAAAAAATACTGATACCAATGTGGGAAATAATTCTGTCGATCAAATCAAGTCATAAAGACACTCTGAACATAAGGTAGCTAGAGGTAGATTTGGGACTTATGAAATAAGACTCTCAAGGAGGGACTTATAGTTGTAATATGGTCTTATAGGAACTTATAAGTCTCAGGAACCAAACAGGAACGGACTTTTTAGAGACTTCGGACTTATAAGTTGGGACTAAAAAAAGTCCTAGGACGTATGAACCAAACAAGACCTAAAATCATTGCATCAAACGAACCAACCATGCCAAGAAACACCCATCCAAATCGTACCGCGTCAACTTCAGTTCCTTTTTCTCCTATCGCGCGATCCTTATAGAACGGGAACATCGCTGTCGTAACAACGACAATGAGAGAGTGCATGGCGACGAGCCTGCAGGCCAAAGAGAACAGCTGCCAAATATGTGCATGTTGATGTTGGGAGCCATCCACATCAAACTTTTACGCACCTGAGATTCTTGGTCGCTATCCCTCACCAGATCGGACGGCGCGCAACAAACCTCCATGAAGGCACCGATATATGCATGCACGAGAGTCAATGTCATCGTCATGCAGATCGAGCACCAAGCTTAGCTAGCTAGAGAAGCTAGAAACGTACTGCAGCAAATCAGACTCCTAAAGAAGAAACTTGTCATGGATGAACATGATGTCAAAGAAGCAAACAACCTTGAGTACGTACTACGTCTACTTACAAGTTTCTTGGACAAGATATGAACTCTCTAAGAACAGAATAAGGGTACACGGCTTTGAAAAACCATCTCCAAAAAATAGAATAGAATAGAATAGTTGGCTACGATCTGGTCACCAACACCGAGCTACTGCAAACAAATATGAATTTACTCTTCTCTCCCGTGGCTACAATCACAAATTATTGCTCACTCTGTTTCTGTTATTTTTTGGTTTCCTCCTTGGTCTCCCATGCACCCGTGCTCTGAGCACACGCAAAACGATCAGATCCCCCGCTGGCTAGATCTTGTGATCTGCAAAGTTTCCCTGTTTCTCCTATCCGGGTCGTAAATTCTGGAAAGGAGTGACTTCAATGTTGTCACCAAACCCATCATCAATTTTACTTACGGTCTTGCACTGCTGCCCTATCTACACATTCAATGTCCGGCGTCCCTTCAACAGCTAGCACGCACGATTCATGCATGGCGCGTGCCGGTGCCAGGTCTTCTACGCGCACGGCGCTGTGGCACTTGCTGCGGCGGCGGTGGCGGCGCCGGCGTCCAGGCCGCAGGGCTCGTCGAGGATGGGGGCGAGGTCGCGTGGACGTACCTCCATCCGTAGCCCGTCCTTCATGAAGAGCGTGAGCGACATCTTCTGCTCCACGCGGTGGCCCGGCGCCACGCTCAGGCGGTGCCGGAGGAGCACGCTCCCGGCGATGTTCTTCATCTGCAGGTAGGCTAGGTCCTTGCCCAGGCATACCCTCGGCCCGGCGTTGAACGCCACGAACTTGTACGAGTCGTGCTGCTCGAACTTGGTGCCGTCGGCCGACAGCCATCGCTCCGGCCGGAACTCGAGGCAGTCCTCCCCCCACACCGCCTTCATGCGCCCCGCGGAGTATATGGAGTAGGTGACCGACGACCCGGCCGGCACGAACGTGCCGTCGGGGAGGTAGTCGTCCGCGACGACGTGCTTGGAGTCCTCGGGGACTGAGGGGTAGAGGCGGAGGGTCTCCGACAGCGCCGCCTTGAGGTAGACCAGGCGGTCGAGCTCCTCGAAGGTGAAGGGCTCCGCCAGCCACAATGCCGGGTCATGGGCGCCCCGTGACGCGGCGAGAACGGAGCAGAGCTCGCGCACGATCTTGCGCTCCACCGCAGGGTGGGTGGACACGAGCCAGAAGAACCAGGAGAGCGCCACGGAGGAGGTGTCGCGGCCGGCGAGGATGAAGTTGAGCGCCACGTGCTGGAGCGACTCGTCCGAGTAGGAACCCTTCCGCATGAACCGGGAGAGCAGGTCGTCGTGCGTCGCCGCCGTGTCGCATTTGCCGTTGCCGGCGGCGAGCTCGAGCTTGCGCTTCTTGATGACGGCGGCGAGGTACTGGTCGACGTGGGCCATGCTGCTGGTCAGCGTGGTCTCCATGCCGAGGCCCAGCCACTTTTTGCAGCGCCACAGGCACTCCGGGAAGATGAAGCGGTTGAGCGTGGCCTCGGTGGCGCGGTCGAACGCGGAGGCGAACTCGTTCTCCGGCAGGCCCTGGGCGAGCGTCTCCGGGTCCTTGCCGAAGGCCAGGCCGCAGATGTTGTCGAAGGTGAGGCGGAGGAGGAGGTCCTGGAGATCCACGTGCGCCTTGCCCTTGGCCGCGTCGGCCAGGATGGGCAGGAGGCGGCCGTGGATGGAGCGCGAGACCCAGCGGGACATGGCCGTGCGGAGCGTGCGAGTGGTGAACTCGAGCGCGGCCGTCTTGCGCTGCGCGAGCCAGGTGTCGCCGTCGGAGTTGAAGATGCCGTCGCCGAGCAGGTCCTGGAAGACGCCGTGCCAGAAGGGGCCCTTGGGGTAGTTGTCGAAGCGCGCCTTCAGGACGTGCTCCAGGTTGCGCGGGTCGCAGGTGACGGTGACCAGGCCGCCGCGGCGCGCCACCCCGGGCACGGCGAAGATGCAGGTCTGGTACGTGCCGCCCGCGCGGCGCAGGTTGCCGGCGATCCACTCGTGCATGTCCTCGGCGTGCTGCACCAGGCCGGGCAGGCTGCCGAGCACGGGCCACACCCGCGGCCCGCGCAGCCCGCGCGACATCCGCCAGAACCACGCCATGTACGCGGCCACCGCCGACACCACCACCGCCCACGTCCCCACCTCCATTGCTGGCCTCCCTGGAGCAAGCTCTGCGAGTGTACGTACGCGCGTACGTGCGTGCGTGTATGTACCCCGCTGGCTAGCGAGCTAGGTAGAGTGGATCCAAGGGGTGGATCGCCGAGTTAAGGTGCTGGCTGGCCGTAATAAGTGACTCCACATGGAGCGAGCGATCGAGGAGGATGGAAGGGGGAGACTAGGGTTTTATAGAAGTGGTGGGTTATCGATGGGAGCAGTGCAGTGTCGAGAGTTGGTTGAGATGGCTGGCAATTTATTGGTAGCCTGCCAGCGCGCCTCGCTGTAGCTGCATGCAGGGGCAGTACTACTACGATCTATAGCAGGATACCTGCATATACGTACTCCGAGGGAGAGAGCTAGCCTTGTGTTTTCCTTTTCTTTTTCATTTCTTTGCGTGTGTTAGTGACCGGGCTCTGGACCGATGAGCAAACGAAGAAACGGGGGCGGGGGTGGTGGGCCATAAATTGCCGCCGGGGTCGCTGGGTGGGCGGTCGACCCAGCGACCAGGGCGCGCCCAACTGGCCCAAGCAAAGGAGAAACCAACTGGTCAGCCAAGGCCAATCGCCCGCCTTCGATCGCCTGCCTACCCAACAACGGTGGAGAGGGGGGAGCCCATTGAATGCATTCAAGGGGGGGGGGGGGGGGGGGGGGGGGGGGGGGGGGGGGTGGAGACGCTTAAATGGAGATCCATCCGTCCGTCCGTCCATCATCAACCCACCATGCACCCTTCCCTTCCCTGTACAGCACTGTACGTACCAACGCGCCGGTGCTGTGTTGTGCATGGGTAGAGGCGATGCAGTGCAGTGCAGCTGTGCATGCAGGGACACGATCGAAGCGGAAACAATAACGCCGCGGCGACTCCGGCCAGCTCGAGCCGGCCGCCTTGAAGAAGCGATGTCGGCGTGCGGCCTGGCAGCGCCATGTGCCGTGCGGCTAAGCTCTGGCCGATACTAGTTAATTGGGGCTTGCTACGTCTTGGTTGGGCCTTGGGAGAGACACGAGCCCATGTCACACGGATCAGAGGCCAAAGCTTGTTTTGTTAGTTGGGACGGTGTTTGGGACCGTTGGGTCGACCAACTCCATCTACTGCCCCAAGTAGATGCCACTTCTCAACTTTCACCACAGGGAAACGTGACTTGTCCATGTCGCTCCGGGCGCAGTGCTTTGCTTGCTTTCGCACGGGGGTGCCGGGTTGACGACATGCACGCCTTTTGCTACTGCCAGTTGTTTTTCACAGGACTAGACATCTGTTGCTCGATTGGCAGCAAATAAACCAACCAGCCGGGTTCACTCATTTTGCTACTCCCTCCAATTCCTAAATATTTGTCTTTCTAGATGTTTCAACAAATGACTACATACGGAGCAAAATGAGTGAATCTACACTCTAAAACATATGTCTACATATATCTATATGTGATAGTCCATTTAAAATGTCTAAAAAGACAAATATTAAAAAACGGAGGGAGTAGCTCTATTCAGGGTGATGTGCATGCAAACAGTGTCACGTCCTTTCAAACACATTAAGGCCCTCTTTGATTTGCGGGATTACGTAGGAATATGAAAAACACAGGATTTGAGTAGCATATCCATTTTAATCCTATAGGATTAGCATAGAGTGTTTGATGCCATAAGAAAAACAAAGGAATTATAAAAAGAGGTTAGAGTGGATGCTTGATTTCCATTGAAATGTAGTACACTTTATTCCATAGAAAAAACAATCCAATAGGATTCAATCCTTTGAATCAAATGACAACCGTAGGAAAAAATCCTAAGGCTCTCCTATGTAATTCCTTTGAATCAAAGGAGCCCTAATCCAGCAACCAACAAGGTTGAGCTAGCTAACCACTAGTATAGATGCTTAAAAGGGCAGTTTAGATAGCTGGATGTCAGTCGACTCGAAATGGTACCTGGGTCAGACGATTTCAGATGAAGGAAACAACAAGGAGCAGCCGTCGGCTCGCGAGTGAAGCAACAACATCTGGGTCTATCTTAGGGTGGCCGACTCGTCGGGTATCTATCTTGAGGGTGAAGGGAGGGGGTGCAGGTTCGACAAGAAAATCTGGAGGTTGGTCGAGGTTAGAGGGATGACCGGGGGTAGTGCAAGCGCGGCGGTGGGCGGCGATTGGGGAAGGGTGAGGCGACGAGGCAGGCGCGGGGCGTGGCCGGCCGCCGGCGGGTGGTACGTTGAGCGGTTCAGAGAAGAAAATGAACAGGAGGTCGAGCAGAAGGTTAAAGAAAGCAATCTAACCATTCATTTTGCACCTAACGGCTTAAAACAAATCAATTGGCCAAAAAAATAGTCGACTCACAACTAGTCAGTCCCTTTAAAAGGTGTTACTCTCAATTCTCAAACGGTAAAATCAGAATCATATGCCCCTTTAATTCTCTTCAAAAAATTGACCCTTTTGCGGTTCAAGCAAAAGTTGTTGTCTAGGAGCATCAATAGTGTGTGGAGGCAAACCCGTCTCTAACATTGGCCCGCGCACTTCTTTTTGAATAATAACAAAAAATTATTAATTGTAAATAACGTTTACATCGTCAATAAGAAGAGATACAATCTCATCCAAGGGCTCCTCAAACCAATTCCTTGTCACTGAAATTTTTGTTAACCTAGCAAGTTTATGGGCAACCTTACTTGTTTCACTATTACAGTGTTCAAAACTAGTAACAGAAAAATCACGAGGCAAAAAATAACAATCATCGAAAAACTGCAGCCGCCGCTCCTGCAAACGGTCCTCCATTCTTCATTGACTTCCATATTATCCGAATTAACAATAAGGCGATTGCAACCCGCCTTTTTGTGCAAAAGATATGATTGGCCCCTCGAACTTACCTCTACGTTAGCTGAAAATTCTATAGTGTAAGGAGGTTATACCAGCTTATAACAGGGAGCCCACAAAAAATAAATAAAGGGCAAGCTCATGTGCATGGCTCTCTTCTCTAGTACCTCAAGTCTTTTTACTCCGCATGTAAGATTTGTCTGAAGTCAAACTTCAAAAAAATTGACCAACTTTATAGAAATAAATATCAACATTTACAATACAAAATCAATATCATTAGATGCTTCATGAAATTAGTGTCCATACTGTATATCTTTAGTATTGTTGATGTTGATATTTTTTCCTATAAATATGGTCAGACGAATCTCTGCTAAGTATTCTCTTTGTTTCTTTTTAGTATGCATATGAAGTTTGTCTGAACTCAACTTCGTAAAGTTTGACCAACTTTATAGGAAAAATATCAAGATTTATAATATTAAATCAATATGAAACTAATTTTCTAAGAATTGGAACCTACGAATGCACTCGTCAGAAAAACGATTGAGACTTGAGGAAATCTCAATCAACTTATAGATGGATGACCCTATTTTTACTTTATTTTCCTATCTTGCTTTATATGTCATTTTTATTAGCTTTTTCATGTATGCTTATATCCAATCCTTTCTTGTATTATAGGCAATTGATGTTTTTATTTTTATTTCATGTCCACTATTTGTCAGCGTTTTTCTACCGGCAGTATCATTGGGGCTCAATGATTTGTTAGGTAGAGAGGAAAATCAGTGGACCGATATGGCTAAGCGTGGAGGCGAGAGATTTTACCCAGCTTCGGGCCCTTCGAGAGGAGATAACACCTTACTCCTGCTTATGTTATTGAGATCATCTTTCGGGGGGAGGCCTCGCCGGACGTTGGATATTCCCCGATGAGATCTAACTTACTAGGATACTTGGCTCACCTTACTAAAATGTAAAGGCAGTATAAAAAGTGTTGGATCAAATTTTAGAAAATGATTCTACCACTAAAAAAAATCTATGAACATTTAAAAAATGTTCACTAATTTCAAGAATATGCACGTGGCATTTGAAAAGAAAAATCCATGCAATGTAAAAATGATGTTCGTGTAATTAAAAAAAGGGCCATTTGCATTTCTGTCCCTAACTCGAACCACCTAATCAGATATGCCCCTAGTTTCGAAGCCTGCTCAAATTTGCCCCTCCGCCGTTAGATGACCTTATAGAAATGCCCTTCCATGCCGCTTCCGTTAGGTCAAAGGCCTTTGACCGTCTACCGGACGTTTTTTGGACATTTTGCCCTTGCCTCCGTGTGTCACTTACATGTGGGACCCACTCAAAGAAAAAAGAAAAAGAAAAAATGCTTTCTCTCACCCCTCTATCTCTCACTTACACGTGGGTCCCAACTAATAATAAAAATAAAAATAAAACCAGATATGGACTGGTCAAACTCTGTATAGGGCCCACATGTCATTGTTCAATTATTTTCTCGTAAACTCCTATGCTGAATATTCTCGTTTATATTAAATTAAACTAATGTGCACCTAAACTAATTCCTTCAGGGTTCCCGGCGGCGACCAAATCTCGCGGCGGAGGCACACCAGGAGGCTGCGGGGAGGCCGGCTGAGGGAACCACCTGATAGTCTTGGCTCGACCGCGTCCACATATGGTGTCTTAAGACCATATGGTCGCCGGAGTTGATGGCGAAGACCGTTCCTGCGGCGACTCTGGGCGGCGGAAGCGGGCGAGCTACTGTGCAAGAGGGAGAGGCTAACAGGATGTGCGAGACTAAGGAGATGACTAGGGGCACGATGGCGACGCTGCTGGGGCTCGAGGAAGACTGAAGTGTGTACTTCAACGACGGCGGCCATGGCAGTGCTCGGAGCTCGCGGGGAAGACGACCGGAGGTCACGAGGCCTTCGGTAGAGGACGCTCACATCTTTCGAGGTACCTCAGGATGCTCGGGGAACGTAAGGGGTCGGCCAGGGAGCTTCAATGGCGTCGAATCGGCGGCGGCTATTCAAGATCGGAGGCGGGGAAGATGCATTGTGGCACTCGGTCCTGAGTTTCTCTGGTCAAATTCGTAAGCTGGGAGGGCGAGGGCATCTCGTACAAGCTTCCTGGCGAGGTGGTGGCGCTTGGGGTTGCCGTTGGTCACGCGGAGACGAAGGCAGCGGCGACGGTGGCGATCTGCATAGGGAGGAAGGGAGAGGGAGGGAGGGAGAGGGAAGGAGGGAGGGAGAGGGGGAGGTGTGGAGGAAGGGGTGCGGCGCGTGGGGAGCTAGCGGCGGCGGTGCACGGTCCCTGGGCAGCCGGCGCGCGCCGGAAGTGAGAGAGAGAGGTCATGAGGTAGGGGAAGAGAGGTGGGAGGTGAGAGAGACACCGTGAGGGGGCCACATGTAAGTGTGTTAGAGAGAGGGGTGAGAGAAAGAGTTTTTCCTTTTTATTTTTTTCTTGAGCGGGTCCCACATGTAAGTGATACATGGAGGCAGGGGCAAAATGTCCAATAAACACCCAGTAGACGGTCAAACCCCTTTGACCAGACAGAAACGGGACGGAAGGGCATTTCTGTAAGGGCACCTAACGACGGAGGGGCATTTTTGAGCAGGCTTTTGAATTAGGGGCAAATGTGAGTAGTGGGTTCGAGTTAGGGACACAGATGTAAAAGACCCTTAAAAAATGTACCATTCAAATAAATGTAAAACATGTTCATGCATGCCAAATAAATGTTTGTGAAATTTTTAGAAAAATGTTTATTCAATGTAAAAGAAGTTGCATAGTACAAAAATATATTTCAATGTGTATTTGAAAATATGTTTATTCAAAAAATGTTCAAAACAAATATTAATCATGTATTTGGTTGAATAAATTGTTCCTATTGTATATGAAAAATGTACAATCCATATGAAAATATAGACATGGGTTAGAAAGATAAAAAAAATAAAGCAGAGAAAAAACATTGAAAACCGAGAAAAGAAACGAAGAAAACCAAAGAAAACTGAGAAATAAACAAACAAAGTCAAAGAAAAAAGTGAAAATAGAAGAAAAAGAGGAAGACCGTACAAAAAACCGATGCAAAATCGCTCCTCAACACGTTCCTTTCTGGGCCAAACCACAAGCAGCGAGTGGGCCTGGCGCTATAGACGAGACAGATGAGCAATCGCTGCGGGCGACATATAGCTCTGGCGGGAAGCGGCATTACCTTCGAGAGACTGAGCCGGCATGTCATCTTGAAACTTACGAAGTCACCGTAGGCGCCTCGTTGTCGACGGGAATGTCTCCTCCCACTGAAAGCGCATTGCCGGAAATCCTGAAATAAATCCAGGAATAACGCGAGCACCAAGACTTGAACCTTGGTGGGCTGGGGATACCACTCTAACCATCCAACCACAGATTGGTTCGCTAGTTTCTTTGTTAAAATGCATTGTGCATTCACCTAAAAATGGTGTTTCTACTTAGGAAATTGGTTATAATGTGTGTGCATTCACCTCAAAATGTCCTTATTTTTACATGCCTGAGAGCATCTACAGACGAAGACACCAAATCCAACCGCATCCAGACACATCCGCAGGTACATAAATGTTTGGTGCGTCTACATCCGTGTTTTTTAAATTCGGTCCCTCATATCCATGAAACACCTACACGTATGACAATAAACATAGGTACATAAATGAACGAGCTCAGACATAATTTAAGCATAAACGATTATCGAACAACCAAAATATGCAGTTTCAGTCAGACGGTACGTGAACATACGATAACAAAACTAAATTAAACAGGGGAGGGCGGAGGAAAACACCATTTCCTCACCCCCCCCCCCCACTTCCCCTTGCGGAGGGCGCATCGGAGGAGGACACGATGAGCCCGTCCTCGGGATAGACCAGCGCATGCGCAATTGCCCAGCGCCTCACTAACGCGTCACCCGCCGCCGCACGCGCCGTAAGGCCCGCGTCTCTGACTCGGGCTTCCTCAACCGGCCCGGCACCGGCGGGGCACAAGCACCCAACGGTGCCTGTGGACGCCCTCTGAAGGTTGATTGGATGTGGTGGCGGGGGACGGCGTAGCTGGAGTGGGGTGGAGCAGGCGGCGCCCGCACCAGTATTGCACACCGGACGGGAGGGTCCAACAATATCACCCGCACTGCGATGCCGGACAAAAGGAGATGACGTGTCGCTCTGTGAGCTGTCGCCCTGATCTAGACGCAAGCGGCGCGAAGCGATGTGGAGAGCGACCGCATTGACGTTGCTCTCATCGCCGCCCGAGCCAAAGCTGTTGCAGTCATCCACCATGGATCAGAAACGGAGAGGAAATGACGAATTGGGAAGAGGAGTGGATAGAGAGAGTGGAGTGGATTGAGCGGACTATGGTCTAGGGTTTCACCGGAGAGGATACTGTGGCGTCGCGGTGGGCCAGGCTGACATGGCGGGGGCACCCGAGCCGCCCCATATCCATCCTACATTTGGGCTGGATATGTTGGGCGCCGGACAGCCCGGGCTTTTGAGGCCGGGTTGAGGCGTCCGGTGGGGTCATTTTTTTACCGGTTTGTGACCGGGCGTTTGAGGCGGTTTTGAGGTGCACGACTGTAGATGCTGTAAACTAAAGGTTGTTAAGCAGCCCAAAATAGGGAGATAATAGAGACCACCCAAAACCGAGGCCTGTTAACTAAATATCACATAATGAAGCCATGTATATCCCGCTATTGTTAAAGATCTTTGGTTCCCAATTCAAAAATCTTGGAATGCTAATCTGATCTACTCTTTGTTCACTCCTGAGATAGCTAATAATATTCTTCAGACTCCTATAGTTGCAACTTCTAGGCAAGATGCTTTGATTTGGAAACCAACACCCGCAGGAAATTTCTCCTCCAAAAGTGCATATAAGCATTGCTTCAACAACCTTCGCCTGCGACTAGACAACGAACAAAAGAGGTTCATCCACAATTCATTGCTCTTCTAAACCAGGTTTGGAAAGACAAACTCATGGCGCCATGGGTTCAGACATTTGCTTGGAGGCTTCTTAGAAAAGCGCTTCCTACGGGTAAAAGAGCAAGTAAATTCTCTAAACACATAAATGAAAATGCTCTAGGTGTGGAAATATAGAAGATGAAATGCACATACTTTTCCTTTGCCCTTTCTCTAAAGCACTCTGATTTTGCTCACCATGGTTTATTAAAACAGAAATTCTTGTTCTAACTAATCATCTATTCCTGACATGATCCAAACTTTGCTTAACTCATGTCATCCAGCTATAAATCTTTCTAACTTCTATACTTTTCTGTGGTGCCTTTGCAAGTTTTGAAACGATGCTCTCTTTGCTAGAAAATATTGCAGGCCCTCTCAAGTGTATGCAACAGGAAATGCAACCATACAAAGGAACCAAATTAGGAGAGAACCCTGATGAAGATCACGGTGCGCATTGCTTACAGGACCAACTGGTGCAACCGATGATAAAAAATCCGGACTCGTTTACAGGCAACACAATCTTCTACAATGTTGCATATAAAATATAACCAGCCAAAACTTCTAACCTGGCAGGAATTAGTCTTTACCAGGTTCAAAATGACGATCGCATACAGCAAATTCACATTGGTGCAGTGTCCCCTCCTGCTTCTTTTCCTCTTCAAGCTGAGACTTTTGGTCTTATGCTTGCAACCAGGTTGGCAGGCATACTCAATGTTCAGGATCATCACTCTTCACAGATTGCTCAGTGTTAGCTTTGGCAGCAAAAACGACGGATACTCTCTCTGCTCTAGGTCCTTGGGATAACAGACCACTACCTGCTCAAATACAAAATAGTCCTTCTTTCCAGCATAGCAAAATTGCTCACATCTACAGGCAGAACAACGTCGTCTTGCACGCCTAGCTTTGAAAGTCCAAAATAGACCTGTACTGTTTCGTTTCTTATATTTTGATGCATGTCTTTGTCAGTCGGAGAAACCATGTCTCCTTTCACGCTTGTCACCTGGAGCCCCGCAAGGAGACCTCATGTTCGACGCCCGCAGGCGTCAAAAAACAGAGGCAACACACAGGGCCAGGTGCATTGGGCCTGCCCAACAAGCGTTATTGTACTTGACTTTAGAAGATATGGTTACTGTAGCAATCTAAATGTACACTTTAGTAGTCCGTTTACTGTAGTGGCCCGTTTTTGGTCATTAATTCCTTGCAAGTGATTAATTTTTGTACCGGTCAGACCAAATGGTGGGATGCAGCGACAACAATGAGTGTGTGGATACAACTATGTCAATTGGGAAGGTCGTCTATAAGCACTGTTATAGATTGTCTAATCAAGCAGTGCATGTGCTAACAAATTATAGTTAATAAGCTTTCTTTGGTTTGGATGCACGAGCCTCCTGATGTGTTAGTCATTAAGCTTCTAGATGATGTATCTATTACTTCAGATAAATAAAGCTAGTCATGATGGCCTTTTCTAAGAAAAGATTTTTTTTCAGGTTTATTTTTTTCACTTTTTTTTATAAATTTTTGTGGTATAAACAAATTTATATATATAGTGAACATTATTTCAAAACACACACAAAACATCTTCTAAACATACAACCAACATTTTAGTAATACATGATGAACATTTTTGTATTATACGATGATTTTTTTTAATATATGCTGAACATATTAGAAAATATTAATGTGTACGTTCAATTTTTTTTTCAAATATTCACTGAAAAATTGTAGTATACTTTGAATAAATTATTAATACACATTATACATTTGTGTAACATAGTATGAACAAATTTCAAAAACAAACTTACCATTTGTATTATTCGATGAACATTTTATAGTGCATGGTGAACTTTTTGTAGTATACCGTGAATATTTCATAATATTTAATGAACATTTTTTAACACTTTATGAACTATGTATATGAAGGAAATATGCCCTAGAGGCAATAATAAAGTTATTATTTATTTCCTCATATCATGATAAATGTTTATTATTCATGCTAGAATTGTATTAACCGGAAACATAATACATGTGTGAATACATAGACAAACACAATGTCACTAGTATGCCTCTAATTGACTAGCTTATTAATCAAAGATGGTTATGTTTCCTAACCATAGACATGTGTTGTCATTTAATTAATGAGATCACATCATTAGGAGAATGATGTGATTGACATGACCCATTCCGTAAGCCTAGCACTTGATCGTTTAGTATATTGCTATTGCTTTCTTCATGACTTATACATGTTCCTGTAACTATGAGATTATGCAACTCCCGTTTACCGGAGGAACACTTTGGGTGCTACCAAACGTCACAACGTAACTGGGTGATTATAAAGGAGTACTACAGGTGTCTCCAAAGGTACATGTTGAGTTGGCGTATTTCGAGATTAGGTTTTGTCACTCCGATTGTCGGAGAGGTATCTCTGGGGCCCTCTGGGTAATGCACATCACTATAAGCCTTGCAAGCAATGTAACTAATGAGTTAGTTACGGAATGATGCATTACGTAACGAGTAAAGAGACTTGCCGGTAACGAGATTGAACTAGGTATTGGATACCGACGATCGGATCTCGGGCAAGTAACATACCGATGACAAAGGGAACAACGTATGTTGTTATGCGGTTTGACCGACAAAGATCTTCGTAGAATATGTAGGAACCAATATGGGCATCCAGGTTCCGCTATTGGTTATTGACCGAGAATAGTTCTAGGTCATGTCTACATAGTTCTCGGACCCGTAGGGTCCGCACGCTTAACGTTACGATGACAGTTTTATTATGAGTGTATAAGTTTTGATGTACCGAAGTTTGTTCGGAGTCCCAGATGTGATCACAGACATGACGAGGAGTCTCAAAATGGTCGAGACATAAAGATTGATATATTGGAAGCCTATGTTTGGACTTCGGAATAGTTCCGGGTGGAATCGGGATTTTACCGGAACACCGGGGGGGTTACCGGAACCCTCCCGGGGGTTAATGGGCCTTAGTGGGCCATGAGGGAGAAGAGGAGGGCCGGCCAGGGCAGGCCGCGTGCCCCCTCCCCCCCTAGTCCGAATAGGACAAGGAAGGGGGGGGGGCGCCCCCCTTTCCTCTTTCCCTCCCCCCAAGTCCTAATCCAACTAGGAAAGGGGGGGAGTCCTACTCGTGGTGGGAGTAGGACTCCTCCGGCGCGCCTCCTCCTAGGGCCGGCCGCACCCCCCTTGCTCCTTTATATACGAGGGCAGGGGGCACCCTAGAACACACAAGTTGATCTATGGATCGTTCCTTAGCCGTGTGCGGTGCCCCCCTCCACCATATTCCACCTCGGTCATATCGTTGCGGAGTTTA